>NC_045682.1:29268648-29306148 GCF_003331165.1 Xiphophorus hellerii
TTGTGTTTAGGCTCCCTGAAGCATCGAGGGCCAAAAATTATTCAACATTAAGTTTGAATTTCAACACAGTTTTTTAAATGCAGTAAATAATTACCAATATAGAAACATATTGTTGAGGAAAACATTTATCAATAAACACAAATAATCCAGCAATTTAAAAAAATATTAATTTGTTGTTAAAATTATACAAAAATGTTAATAAAAGTAATGATTTAATTTTATAGAATATTTCAATATTTCTTGTCTCAAGGACTCAAAGGCCCGTGTGGCGTAAGTATAATCTGTACCTGTCCACTAGGGGGCGCAGTCCAGCTTTACCTGCAGTTATACTCCCGTCCAAAGGGTGGCGCCAAACAGACTGTGATTCACATCAGGAACAAGATTTTACCATTTAATGCCGTTCTGATTGTCATTGAGTTAATTTTAGATCAAAGTGCCAACAACCCAACATCTAGAGTCATTTTCTACAATCTACAGATTTTAAATATGGACCAGCAGCCAGCTGGGCAGAACCAAATGGTTTTGATTTGTCATATTTTACAGTTGGAAAATGAATGGGACTCGGATGATTTGGCTAATTTATGTATTAGCAACCAGAAGGACACAAATGCTAAAAATAACTTTAGAAAATTTCTTTCTGTTTTCTGTGTCGGCAGCAGATTATCGCCCCCTATGGGCTGCAGGAAGAATTACAGTGAGATGCCGCAAGCAGCCTCAAGGTTAGAGGTCAGAGATTGTTTAGGACTCATCTGATTGGTTAACCTGCAATTAGTGGACCTGGTGTTAGCCAGGCCCACTAATTGATAATTGATCAAATTAATATTTTATTAATTTAACTTAAATACAATTTTAAAAATTCAACAAGTTGTCAGTGTCCAGCTGACCGACAGATTTCTCCTCAGTTGTTAGTTTGAATGAAATCGTTTTTCTGACCTGTGACCTGATTGGACCTGGTTATTTATTTTTAGTTTTAATAATCCACAGCAGGGTGCCAAAATATTTGTTATGCAACAGCTGATAACTAGCATGATGCTAGTCATCACAAATCAATTATTAAATAAATACTAAATCTAGCTGCATCTGAGATATAATAAATATTTTAAAAATAATTTACAATAAAACAATATGCTAACTTCTATTTTTTCCTTTTGCACCATCACATGAATCTTTCGCAGCGATGTTTGAGTGAATCGCGCGGCTCCCGGCAGGTGACGGGGTTAATTATGAAGGATGCAGAAAAGGGGCGGGGCTTCTGGCTGTTTTGGTGATTTTCTGGGTTTTGGTGATGAAGATGCGCTGAGCGGCGGTGACGGCCGGCCGAGTGTCTGCCGGCAGGAAGCGGCCAGCAGAGCAGCCGCCCTCAGACTGGATTAGAAACGGGATTATAAAGTTATTCCAAAGCAAACAGAGGAATTTGTGATGTGAGGCTGTTCCCGGGCCGCTGGGTTAGCGCATGCTTTGGGAGGAGGGGAGTGTGTGTGTTGGAGGGGGAATGGGTGAGAGAGAGAGAGAGCTCAGGATCCGGGCCTAGGAAGTGCTGCCGCGGGGACTCGCCTCATCCGCTCTCAAAAATCCTGAAATTGGGCCGTTTATCCGCCAGAATGAGGCGGCGGCGCGGCGCGGCGGCGCTCCGCTACACCGGAATGGTAAGATTCAGGCGGCACATCCCGCAACATGCGGCGTTTTCTGCGTGATTTCTGCTCTTTCTGACGCTCATAGCCCCGCATATGTCGGTGGGAGCGCGTGCGCGTGTCTGCGTGTGTGTGCGCGCGCGTGCTGGTGTGCGTTGCTGAACTTGTTTTTTTGTCGCCTTTGGTTTTTATTTCCATCCATCAAGACGCCGCATGCATAATGCACACATGTCGTCACACACACACACACTTTTCCTCATGCGTGGACACGCACGCACACACCCACGCGCGCGCGTGCCCCTGTTAATCCCAATTCCTGATGGGTTTTTTTATCATGTAACCTGACGTAGCGGGCCTGATTGGCCGCCGCGCGTCCATGAGATTCCTGCCTGACCTTATCGCGTTGGATGTCATTTCCAACATCTCGCGATAGCAGCGCAGACCGGCAGCTCCGTGTTTTCAGCTGAATGTGACGTCAGGACGCGCCGCTGCAGGATCCATGTTTTTGTTTTTTTTATTTTTTATTAAACACTTTGAACAATTGTACAAGATCACGTGGCATGTAGATACATGAAGAGATCAAGTCTGACAGGCTTAAGGCACAAATATAATTATAAGACAATAAAATATAAATAAATAAAATGTGTCAGACATCAAACAGAGAGAAAGCAGGACAAAAACAAACAGAAAAAGAAAAAGAGGCTTTATTTCCCACATAAATTCAGGTCATAATAGAGCTGTATTTATTCCTGCTTGTTTTTCATCAGTTTTAAGGTTCTGCAGTGATTTTTGTCCATTAAAAAGTTTTTAAAGGCTGAACAGTCAGGATTGGATCAGGTTGTGAAGAATGAGGTTCTTCTGTCTCTGTGGGTCCAAATATTAGATCCTCTCTTTTTAAGGGACGATGGAGGAAAGTTTGGATGAGATCCAGTCCTGAAAGTTCCTCCAAAATGTTCCAGTTTGCAGACAATAGAAAAAGAGACGATCTGTTGTTTCAGAGTCGTTGTCACAAAAGGTCCAGCTGTTGGTATCAAAGTTGAATCTTTGTCTTAATAATTCCCTGGATGGAAAAATGTTATTGAGAATTTTAAATGAATCCACTTATTAACCTCTGAGTCAGAAAACAAATTTAAAATGGAGTTTTTATTTGGTCAGACAGGAAATATAAAGTTAGTTAGATGCTGACGCATCGGTTTGTTAGAATTACTTTTATCCAAAAGGTTAAATCCAAACAGTTGAAGTAACTGAAGGTTAGCTAATTGAATGTTTATATTTTAATCAGATATTTGACTGCAGAGGGGTCAGAGGTCAATACTGTGTTAAATTGAGTATGTGAGCAATCCAGATTATACAATAAGCAAAATAGGATCCATGTTTTATTTTGGCTTCATTCAGATCTGATGAGGAAACAGAACTGCAGTTTACAGCTCAGATTATTACTGCATAGTAATATCACAACACACTCTGAAAACAGAAAACTAACGATTCATTGCAGCCCAAAGAAATATTAAAAACAGAGATGATTTTAAAGTTTCCAACTTTAGCTAACTTTATTAATCAGCGGTTCAATTTGAAACATTTTTGCATTTTCTTATTTTTCTTCTTCCATTTCGCACTTAAACTATCATGAATCTTTTGTTTTGGCGGTGAATTATTTTGACACATATCTAATATATACTTTACCCAGTTTTTATGTGACTGTAAACTATAATTAAACCAAAAATATCTCATTTTATCTGAGTCACAAAAACATTATTATTTTTTTTACAATAGGCTGGTTTCAGGCGGGTAAATATAACAATAATAAAACAGCTTTTAAATGAGCTGCTCTGTTATCGCTTATTATATCAGCTGTTATGTGATTTATTTTCTTGTTTTATTGATTTATATTACTGTTATTTTATATTATGTTTATTATGTTGCTGTTTATTTTCTTAATACTGAAGCTAAAAGAGATAAAGTATAAAGACTTTATCACTGCATCTGTCATCATGAGTTACGGTGAAACTAAGTTTATTTGAGCTCAGATTTCTATAACGATGAATGGGATCATTTATGACTTTTTAATTTTCTATGGCTACAGTTTAGAGACATATTGCCTTCAGTGTTGCCAACATGGTTGAAGTTGCTCCGGCTCTGAAATAAGCAAATATGCTTCACACTATTTATAAGATAAATATAAAAAGATGTTAATATTTTAGTCTTTAGGTGAACCTAAAGGCTGAATTAATCGCTGGATAATCATCCTGGTTAAAACTTTCATTTAATGCTGGAAGTTAGAAATGGATCATTTATAACTGTAGACTTTTGTTGTTTCAGTTTTAAATTGGGGCTGAAACGATTAATCAGATTAACCAGTTGTTGAAAAAATTGTCAACTAATTCATGAATCGATGGTTAAATGGAGAATAAAGACTCTAAAACAAGACAATTTGCTGAAACCGTCAGAACAATCGATTATCATAATCGATGGTTGCAGCTCATCTGAAATGTGTTTTCAGGTTAAAGGATGTGGAATTAGGGTGTTTCTGTGCTAGCGATGCTAACGGTCTGCTCTTCCTGTTTCAGGGTCGGATCATGTCAGAATGAGCGGGCCTTCCAAAGGCCCCGACAGGAAGTCCAGCTGCCCTTTGACCCCGGCCCACGACCCGTGCTGCGTCGGCCCGGCCATGTCGGCCGCCGCCTCCTCCCTCAAACACGCGTCTGTCTACGGCTACATCCAGTCAGACCACTCTTCCTCCTCCTCCTCTTCCTCATACAGCCCCCTGCGGAGGCTGCAGCACCTCACCAAGATGGTGAGCCGGCCCGACCTGGTGCTGCCGAGCCGGGGGCCCGACCGGCGCTGGGACTGGGGGTCCAACCAGAGGGACAGGGTCAGGATGGAGGACTGCTGGGCGGAGCACAGACAGTATTCTGTCTCCCAGGAAGACGTTGATGTCTCGTCTTCTTCTGGTCGAAAGCAAACGGATCTCCAAAGTGAAAGTAAAGACTTTCCTGCTGTTCGTTTCCACCAATCTGCTGTTTCTGAGAAAACGGGAGGCGACTCTCCGTCCAGCCCGCCGAGCCCGGCCTTCTCTCTGGACAGCAGCAGCCCCTTCGCCAACGGCCTGCTGCACTTCGACTCGGCTCTGCTTGAGGCCGACGGCGTCGACGAGGAGCCGCAGAGCGCAGCGCCCGGCCCGGGTTTCCTGGACAAACGCGACCAGCCGCAGACCGCACCGCAGCTCGCCCCCGCAGACGCTCGTCTGGACCCAGAGGCGGCGGCGGCGGCGGCGCCCAAGGTGGTGACGCGCTCCCAGTCCTCGGGTCAGCGCCGGCGGTACTGGGACGGCTCAGAGGACGAGTGGGACAGCGACTCGGAGCTCTTCCTGTTCGATGACTGGCCTGCATGGCGGACGGTGGTAGGCACTAAATCAATGATATCGATAGATAATATGTCTGATAGAATAATCAATATATAGAATATTCACTGAACTCTGATTCAGAACCGCACGGTATTCTGGGAGATGTAGGCAGAGGACAGACTTGACCCGCTCAAACTCTCACGACTGGCTAAGCTAGCTGGGTAGCATCAACTAACTCGCTCACTCTTCAGTTACCTAGCAACAGCATGTTGCAGCAGTTCCAGGTTTCTCCTCATAGATGCTTAAAAATAGAAAATGTGAATAAAAATTGGATCAAACAGTTCAGCAAACTGAACAAAATCAAATCAATAATGATCAATATTAGCTGATATGAGATATTGTTTTCCGCCGTGTCGTCCAACTGTAGATAAGCATAAAAACAGAAAACTAACATTTCTATTTATATTGGCTAATGTGCAGTAGGCGTCTCCAAATCAACCTTTAAAAACTTAAATCCATTTAAAAGACAATGAAACAACACAGTAAGATAAAATGTCCTAGAGACAAAGTATGTTTTTACAGTGTAGTTCAGACCCATTCATCGACTCAAACAACTGAAGGATTTACTGTTAAATTTTGCTGCAGTTTGTTTTGTGGTGTGAAATTGTTTTTTAATCAATGGAAAACAGAAATAAAGAGGTCAAAGGTCAGAAACATTTACTTCTGGTTTATCTGCCTGCTTGTGAAGTAACTGCAGGAGAAAACTGTGTGGATTTGTTCAGAGTGTTCGTCTCCTGCAGCAGCCGAGCGGCTCGAGGAAAAAGCCTCCGCCGCCGGTGAAGTTCGCTGAGGGGGAAATCGTTTGGGCCAAGTTCGGCCGCCGGCCCTGGTGGCCGTGTGAGGTGCTGGCCGACCCGGCGCTGGGCGTCCATCACAGGATGAAAGGTAGAACCGCAAACCCGTTTGATTCAGTCAGATCCAGATTTATGATTCAGTTAACGATTAATCGATCACTAAATTAATTGACAATTATTTCCGTAATGATTAAAACGATTAATCGTTACTAATCGATGTTGAGCTTGGTTTCAGTTTGACCTTGTTTTACTCCAGGTGGGTCGTCGCTATGGAAACGACTCACCTGGAGGATAATTGCTTCCTGGCAACTTCAGCCTGAATCTTCTCCAACTTAATTTGTTTTGTTTTTTCTCAACACGTTTCCTGCAACTATTGATTCTTTCCATCAACATGTCAGACACGATTGTAACTCAACTGGAAAATAATTATTTTTTCTGCAGATCATAAGATTTTGTTTGAAATTGCAACATATTTTCAGAAATCAGTCTTTACACTTGTGCTTTTTTCTTGTACTTTGCCAATTTATTTTTGCGCTAATGATTTATGTTTTAGCATTTTCAACCACCTTGTTGGATGTTTTATCCATATTTCAGCATATTGTTAACTCATTCTGTACTTTCTGGGTATTACTGTTGTAATTCCCACATTCTAAAAATAATCAGCAGGTATTGGTTTCTTTGCAGAGCCCTGCGACCGGCTCTGTCGGCTGTATCACGTCCGGACCTTTGGGGAGCCGAAGGAGTTCGTTTGGGTGGAGGATAAATCAACTCAGGCGTTTCACGGAGGCTTTGAGTTCGACCAACTTCTCCTTTTGAGACGAAGAAGCAAGCAAAGAGAGCAGAACAACAGAAACACTGTAAGTGTTCAATTGTGAATTATTGCATGATGCGTGTTGTGATGAAAGGTTGGTCCTTCGCTTTATTGTGGGACAGTAGCTCTAATCTAAGACACTAACAGAAATCTGTGACTACCAAAAGCATCATGAAAAGATACCAGTCTGTTGTTTTGGTTAAATAAGTCTTACGGACATGTTTTCTCGTCTTGCTGCAGATCCCTAAGCGTTTCCAGCATTCGTGGAGATGCAGTGTGGCCGAGGCTGAATCTGTTCTGTCTGGACGACCCGACGTTTCTCCATCTCTGGCTCCATCCACAGATCAAACCTTTTCCTGCAGTTCCCCGGCAGAAAGACAGAGGAAGCCCCACCCAGCCGTTCCCTCGCCCTCTCTGCCGGGTCCCGCTGTTTCTGAATCGTTTCACTTAACAAATGGATCCACCTCGTCTGCAGCTACAACACAGACAAAACCAAGCACTTTAAAGAAAACTTCTAGCAAGAAGAAGCAAAGCAAATCCCTTCAGGACCTTGGGAATGAAAACACATTGTGTTGCAGTCTTGATCAGTCTCACAGAGACAACAGAGAGTGCCCATACTCTGATCTCGACTCGGTCCCGAAGATTTTGTGTCCTAAAGCACTTGAGCGTCAACCGAAGCTGCTTCCATGCCAGCCGTCTGCGGCTGCAGTCAAAGAGCTAAAGAAGCAGCCAGAGACCCAAACCGGACTGTGGTTCAGTAAATCAGGCAGAGACCGGCGACCTAAAACTACCAGCCCAGTGTCAGACCACTCCCTCTTTAGTAAGGGCCCCTGTAAGAAAAAGCACTTATCCACCGTTAGTAAGAAGGCACCAGTTCCCTCCGCCTCGTTGGTCGGCGCTGAGTCCAGTGACCCGGTCATACTGGCAGACACTAATAAGTCAACAGATAATGGTCCGATACATGAACATTCAGTATCCGAGAAATGTAAGGCCAGTGAGGCCAACCCTGTTGAAGGAAGAGGCGGGTCTTTGGACAAACCAAAGGCCCAGCTGTCCACTGACGACAAACAGACTTCTGAGACCAAAATAAACCCTTCGAGCATTTCGTCTGACGACCCAGATGTTGAAAAAGACTTTCATCCCTCCAAGAAAGTCGGTTTTAATGACGACTCAGATTCTCCAAAGATGGTAACATCTGTAAGTTCAACTGAACTTTCTGTCATAATTGCTACTAAACAACTCGATAAAACTGAAAAACCTTCTGACCAGGAGAAAGAAAGTAAGCAGACTTTGAGGCCCTGTTTCGAAGTCGAAAAAAGAGATCCAGTCTCAATATTAGAAAAACAAAAACATCTGGTCTCTAAATGCAGACTCCCGTTTGTGAAACTGATACGAAAGGAGATAGAGCAAAACAAATATTTACACTCATGTCTGACCCATGTCACTACTAACAGAAGTGAATGCAATAAGAAAGAGAAAACATCAGATAGTAATGTGAATAAAGCAGCAGCTAATAAATCAGACTTGACAGGCAGCAAAACGAGCGTCTCCACAGATCAAATTACACCTTCAAAATTCATCAAGGTCTCAGTCAAGAAGCTACGAGCTAGAAGTGAGTCTGGCCTGCTTCGGCTGTCATCAGAGTCACCGCCTGAACACAACGCTCCCACACCTGGAAACGACGCTAGGACACCTGAACACAATGCTCCCACACCTGGAAAAAATGCTCTCACACCTGGAAACGACGCTAAGACACCTGGAAACAACGCTCCCACACTTGGAAACAACGCTCCCACACCTGGAAACAACGCTCCCACACCTGGAAACAAAGCTCCCACACCTGGAAAGAATGCTAAGACATCTGGAAACGACTCTAAGAAACCTGGAAACAAAGCTAAGACGCCTGGAAACAATGCTCCCACACCTGGAAACAATGCTCCCACACCTGGAAACAATGCTCCCACACCTGGAAACAACGCTCCCACACCTGGAAAGAACCCTCCCACACCTGGAAAGAACCCTCCCACACCTGGAAAAAATGCTCCCATACCTGGAAACAACGCTCCCACACCTGGAAACGACGCTAAGACACCTGGAAACGACGCTAAGACACATGGAAACAACGCTAAGACACATGGAAACAACGCTAAGACACCTGGAAACAACGCTCCCACACCTGGAAACGACGCTAAGACACCTGGAAACAACGCTAAGACACCTGGAAACAACTCTAAGAAACATGGAAACAACGCTAAGACACCTGGAAACAACGCTCCCACACCTGGAAACAACGCTCCCACACCTGGAAAGAACCCTCCCACACCTGGAAACAATGCTCCCACACCTGGAAACGACGCTAAGACACCTGGAAACAACTCTAAGAAACATGGAAACAACGCTAAGACACCTGGAAACAACGCTCCCACACCTGGAAAGAACGCTCCCACACCTGGAAAGAACGCTCCCACACCTGGAAACAATGCTCCCACATCTGGAAACAACGCTCCCACACCTGGAAACAACGCTCCCACACCTGGAAACAATGCTCCCACACCTGGAAACAACGCTCCCACACCTGGAAACAACGCTCCCACACCTGGAAAGAATGCTAAGACATCTGGAAACGACGCTAAGACACCTGGAAACAACTCTAAGAAACCTGGAAACAACGCTCCCACACCTGGAAACAATGCTCCCACACCTGGAAACAATGCTCCCACACCTGGAAACAAAGCTCCCACACCTAGAAACAAAGCTCCCACACCTGGAAACAACGCTCCCACACCTGGAAAGAATGCTAAGACATCTGGAAACGACGCTAAGACACCTGGAAACAACTCTAAGAAACTTGGAAACAACGCTAAGACACCTGGAAACAATGCTCCCACACCTGGAAACAATGCTCCCACACCTGGAAACAACGCTAAGACACCTGGAAACAATGCTCTCACTTCCACAAAACTTTCTGATGCATTGAGCAGCCCCGAAGTAGAACGTATCCCAGCGTCAAACGTTAGTCTAGAAAGTATCACCGCCTTATCGTGCAATGAATCAAACAGGTTAGAATGTAAAGACATTTCTGTTTGCAGTCAAACAAAGACATCGTCTGACCAGCCAGACTGCTCAGAGGAAAACACTTCATCTACTAAAACTGCAGCTTCTCCAACAGGAAGTCCTCACCTCCCTGAAAGTCGGCCTGCTCCAAAATCCAGAAAAGCTGTTCACAAACTGAAGCAGGCTAAAGAAATTCAAAAAGTCCTGAAAGAGCAGCCGGCCCATCTTCCAGCCAGCAGTCGGCTGATGACCAGAGCGCTGAAGGCCTTGCAGGTCGTCGACCAGAGGAAGCGTAGAAAAGCCCAGCAGGCGATTGAGCAAACTAAGCTGAGCAAACCTCTGGACACAGTTCAGGATTCTGCTGAGCCCAAATTTGATATTTGCACTAATTTAAAATTTCTAAAATCTACTCATGTTGACAATGGTGATTGCTTTTCTAGATGTAGCTCCCCTTCCGTACTGTTCTCTGACTCAGATGATTTTGAAACTGATGTTAAAAGTGAAGATGAAGACCTTTCAGTTTCTTCAACTCCGCCAATGGACTTCATACCCCTTACATCTATAGTTAAGGCAAAGCACGAAGATCTGCCCCCAACAACACAACCTCCATCACCTCCATCACCGTTTTCCTTCATGAAAGCCTTCAAGAATGTTACGGAGGTTTCCTTTCAATCCTTACCAAATGGCAGCAATGGAAAGCCGGTCTCTTTCAGGCCACATTCAAAATACCAGTTTAGCACTTTTCTTATGATGCTGAAGGACTTGCATGACACTAGAGAGCGAGACGGCGCGCCCCTAGAGTTAGAGATTGGGCCACCCAGTGCACATGTGAAGGTGGAGCCGCTGATGATGCCACACAAGGCTCCACTGGAAGGACACGGCCACACACGTGTTCTTAGCAAAACCGACCCAGTCGCAGACAAAAGTGTGATTGGACAGAACAGATGTGGTAAAGGCCAGAAACTCAAGAGGCCCTGTAGCAAAAAGAGTGGCAGCCATTGGTTGAAAGGGAAAACCAATCGCAGAGTCCCTGGACCTGGTTTTTCTGGAGTAACGTCAGCAACAGGAATCACTTCCTGGCCAACAGCAGATATTACTTCAAAAATAATGGATGTACAAATTGGCAGTAGCTGGATCCAGGCTGGCTGCAGTGGAGACGTTGGTGGGCAAGAGGAGCAGCAGAGATGGGAAAGACTGAAGGGCAGCCAGCAGGTAGGTGTTCCTCCGGAAAGGAGGGAATGTCCGACACTCATCCTGGAGCAGCCAACCAGCCTCAGAGACGACATGATGAACAAGACGCAGGACTTGATTCTTGAAGCTGAGGAACAAGACAAGACTGCAGCCGGTAAGGACAGTCTGATGTACCGTCCTTACAAAAATAACAACAATGGAAAGTTGGCATTTTCTGTAGCACAATATTTTCCATTTTGTGAAATGTGATAAACTGAACATGAAAGCTGATGTCTTCCTGCCATTAGAGCTGAGATAAAACACCTGTAATGTAGATGAAGGTGAATATCTGTGCATTTACTACAGATCAGACTAAAATCAGAGTAAACATTCAAAACTATTCCAGACTTTGGATGAATTGTTTTTCCAAGACTTATTGCAACAACCAAAGTTTTCCTGTTTGTTAGGCTACATTCACTCTGCAGACTGAAGTGACCCAAACCCCTTGTTTTGCCTTAACACGACCTGCATCTGATCTTTTCATGACAGTCTGAACAACACAGATCAAATTTTTCCAAAGGCAACCCAGGCTATATGTGGTTCTAAATCCGATCCGTTTCTGATCTTTTGAAATGTGGCCTGTGTCTGACGGGCAGGCCGCATTCATCCAACCATTTTGGTTAGCTTCAGGTTTCTGTTCTTGGCTAATTAGAGTGGCACCTGCTTGGTCTTCTGCTGCTGTAGCCTGTTTCTTTCAAAGTTTGACTGGTTGTCCAATCAGAGGTGGCATTAGCCAGTAGATCATCAGTTTCTGGAGCAGTAAGACCAAGCCAAACCGGGCCAGTCAACATATCCTGAATGTCTTCCCTTTCTCAAGCTCAGGTTGATTTTCAGAAAGTCATCTTCACCAAATCTAAACTCATCGAGTTGTTCCTGTGTGATTCGCTCATTTACAAGTTAGTTACTCAATAAGTATCTACAGAGTGTTGAATGATTTCCTTCCTTTTGTGTTTCCAGAACATAAACGAATACGAAAACCCAGCAAGAGACTTCTTGAATGGACTGAAGAATACAACCAGATCTTCTCCCCAAGGAAGAAACCCAAAAAGTCTCTCCAGCTGTTTGGAAAGGTGAGCTCTGTTCTGTCTCTATAGTCAAACATCGGCTTTAGTTCGTCTGCAATCAGGCAGTTTGGGTTCCAGGAATCAAACATCGTTCTCACAACTAGGGCTGGGCGATAGGAGGAAAATCTAATATCTCAATATTTTTGCTACATACACAATATATATCATGATATTTTAAAATAATCTCCATTGTTATCTTAATCTATATAGCATGTAAAATGCCATCGGAGTACTCTATTCAAATGGACCAGTCACGTTTTTTTTTTTATTCCTAAACAAAATCAGAATAAATTCAAATATTTTATTGTAGCCATCAGTTGCACAAAGATGTTTTTCATTAATGAAAAAACAATACTGCCTCTTTCTGGTGTCAACACTAGACCTTTAATAAACAAAACCATATCAGAAAAAAAAGTCAAGATTAAAGAAACAAAAGTTGAAGTTATTCTAAACTCAGCAGGACCTGGACAGGCCACACGTATCAAACTATTAGCACATGTTGCCAATTTTGAGCATCAAACCACAAAAAGCGCAATAATGGTAAATGCTGCCAAATTCAGGCAAAGTCTGCAAATCCCATTAAGACTTGTTTAATCACAGCACACAGAGCATCTCAAAACCTTTTAAATAACAATTGCTCTTATTGTGATACTAAGCACATCACACAAAATGGTCAAAGAAAAAAATAGGAAATAATCCTAAACTAATAAAGAAGCTGAAGTCCAAATGGAGACGTTTATACCCCTGAATATTATCAGCTTTCTACAGATTCTGTGCTAAAAACACAAGCCTATGGAAAACTTATTAGATGGTGAAATCAATTTGAAATCAACCTTTTGTTTACAGGTTTCGCAAATGACCTCATTTTTGTTGGACATCCTCCATAGAAAATCCAAACCAGATTATTGATTCAGCGCGGTTTCTCTAAGGCCTTGGACTAGTTTTGCAAATACATTGGGACAAACAATATCCAGGGTCAGCTAGGTTTGAGCTAGGCTCGGGGTCAGCTAGGTTTGAGCTAGGCTCGGGGTCAGCTAGGTTTGAGCTAGGCTCGGGGTCAGCTAGGTTTGAGCTAGCTTTACAGTTGACGCATTAAACCGGGCTCACACCCCGTCTCCTTACGTCGTTCTCGCGCGCTGTCGCAGCTCCTCTGAATTTCTGTAACCCGTCGCGTTCACATGAACTGGCGGATCTGGAAGTTGTTCTTGCGGAGCAGCTGCCTTTGCAATGACATTCATGAGAATACGGCTCCAACGTAGCGTTAACTAAAACCGCCATGCCGCTCTCGCGCTCCACCTGAATTTCAAAAGTGCGACGAACTCGGCCTTCATTCGCCCGCTCACCTGAACTCCCGCTGCCGCCATGTTGTTAGCTCCGCGCCGTAGCCGGGCTAGTGATGGCCAAATGAGGCCTCAGCTTCCCAGCCCTTTGCTTTGCCCAAAGGTTCATAACTCGGTGCTTCATTCATTTCTCACTAGTGACATCTGCTGCTGAAACTGTTTCATCCTGTCTTCTTCTTCTTTTTTGTTTTATGGCGGTTGGCAAACAACTTTCAGGTGCATTACCGCCACCTTCTGGACTGGAGTATGAACCAGATGCCTAAACCCTATAATCTCCCTATTAGACCTGTTTTTCTAAGAAACCTAAATACGGAATTAAAAACCACATCTCCAGAAGATTTTTGTAGCAGATCTCTAATATTTAATTTAACTTTATTCCTATTTAACTCTTCTACTAATTCCTCTCTTTCTAGATTATATTTATTACATTCCATAAAAATATGTACAACTGTTTCCAACTTTCCACAAAAATTACATAACCCCGTACTATGTTTATTTATTATTTTCAAAGTACTATTTAGCCCTACATGTCCAAATCTTAACCTAGATATAATATCTTCCTCTTGTTTATTCCTATTTTCCTTTCTACACTCCCCCACTTTTTTTTGAATACTATAATAAAACCTTGCCTTCTTTTCACCCTCCCATTGTTCCTGCCACTTCTTCTTGTAATATATTTTACTTATACTCTTTATCTCACTTTTACTATACTTAACTTTCAATTCAATTTCACTTCTCTTACTCGCACTCTTTGCAAATGTATCTGCTAATTCATTTCCAATTATTCCAATATGCGCCGGAATCCAAATAAATTTAACAGTAGATCTATGTATCCCCATTTTATGTATTGATTTATTTATATCTATCAATATGTCTTGTCTTGCTTCCGACTCTTGTTCCATAATACTTATTAATGCACTACTTGAATCAGAACAAATTAACACTTTCTTGTCACTTAATTCTTCACTCCATTTTAACGCCATTGAAATAGCCAGTAACTCTCCTGTGTATACATTCAAACTATCCGTTAATCTTTTATTTTCCATGATGTTTAAATCTGGAATTATAAATGCTATCCCTACTCTATCATTTACCATTTTTGATGCCTCTGTATATATTTGTAAGTATTCTCCATATTCCCTTCTTATGTATCTTTCCACCTCTCCTTCTACTGTCTGTCTTCCTTCTTCCAACAATGTTAAATCAACTTTCATCTCTTTTTGTATCCAAGGCGGATTACATGAAAAATCCACCACCGGACTAATTAAACATTGATTTAATCCTATTTCCTTTATTTCTTTAGTTATTATCCATCCAAAACTATTTACATTTACATTCTTAACATTTTCTTGACATGGTTGTAATATATTATTTATAGGATAACTTTTTTTATGCCCTTTTACGTGTGCCCAGAACCCTACTCCTAATTGTTTCCTTCTTAACTCCAATGGCATTTCCCCCATTTCTACCTGTAGTGCTGACACTGGTGTTGTCTTCATTGCCCCACAGCAAATTCTTAACGCTTGATACTGTATTTTATCTATTTCTTTTAATAAGGTACTGGAGGCAGAATTATATACCACACATCCATAATCTATTACCGATCTAATAAGTCCAATATATAATATCTTCAAAGTTTTCCTACCTGCTCCCCATTCTTTACCTCTTAAACATCTCATGATATTTAATATTTTTTTACTTCTCTCTATTATTTTACTAATATGTATTTTCCATGTAAGCTTTTTATCAAACCATAAACCTAAATATTTGAATTTATCTACCCTTTCTACTTCTTTATCATACATTTTTAATTTTATCTTGGTTCCTACCTTCCTATTAGTAAAGTTAACAAATTTAGATTTTGAACTTGAAATTCGAAATCCCCATTCTAGCGCCCAATCTTCTACCTTACCTAACGCTTCTTGCATTTTATCATTTATAAATTTTATATTTCTTCCCCGTTTCCAAATAAGACCATCATCCGCAAATAAAGTCATTCCAAACTTACCTTCGATTTTACTAAAAATATCATTAATCATTATTATAAATAACATTGGACTTATAATACTACCTTGAGGAGTGCCATTTTCAGTTAAACATTTTGAACTTATTTCATTTCCTATTTTCACTCTTATATTTCTATCAGTTAAAAAGTCTTTGATCCAATTATAAATTTTTCCGCTTAGCCCTATTTGTCTAATTTTAATCAGTAAACCTTCCTTCCATAACATGTCATATGCCTTCTCAATATCCAAGAACACTGCCATTAAAACCTCTTTATTCACCTGTGCTTTTCTGATTTCATGTTCAAGCTGTATCATAGGATCTATCGTACTTCTTCCTTTCCTGAAGCCATATTGATATTTTATTTTTTCTCTCAATTCTAAGAAGTAAATTAATCTATTATTCACCATTTTCTCCATTACTTTGCCGACACAAGATGTTAACGCTATTGGCCTGTAACTTTCATTTCATCCTGTTACTCAGTTAGACAAACTTAAAAAAAAAAATTAGTAAATGCAATATTGTCACAAGGTTTTTGTCAAACTCATGTTTAGTAACAGGAGGGTCAGTTAAATCCTACTTAACTAATCTTTTTTAGTTATTAAAATGATTTGTAGCCAGTCCTGATATATGTTGACTGTCAGTGGCTGTTTTCTTTCACATCATCGACTGATTTGACAATAAAGACATTTGTTTTACTGTATTTAGAGTGCGGTGCTTGTTGGGGAAGACAGTATTCGTTGAGATTTGATTTGTCCCCTGAAAAACTAAAATTCGTCAAAAATTCTCATTTTCTTGGATTTCTATTCTCTCTCTGATCTGATCTCTTATATTTTTACTCATCAGGCCAGAATTTTACTCTTCCACCAGCTTTAAGTTTGTTTCTGCTGTGCAAGACTGATATATCTTATATATTTCCTCAATTTCCCTATGGGATTAATAAAGTTTAACCTAACCTATCTTTGCTGATCAAAATAATAGTGGAAATTTCCAGAAGGTGAGAATTTTGGAGGTGAAGGAGTTAATTATTTTTATTTAAGATTATTGTGAGCGATCATCTCAAGTCTTCCCAGATGTCAGATTTTTTCCTGTTGCTGGCTCCATTTCAATCAAGTTTATTTGTGTAGCAGTTCAAAGTGCTTTACATCATAAAATCACAAAAATATAAAGTCATAAAAACACCATCAACAACAATGGAGAAAACTGGTAACAAACATTACATGAGTGCCATCATCAAAATCATTAATACACATTAATATGTTGGTCGATGTTCCTTTTTACTTCAGCTGCTGAAGACAAAGACTCTCCTTTGATCAAATACAATAACCCATGAAGCAGCACGGCTCATCAAGCTTTTATTTTGAAAAATGAAGCAGTCAGTGACCCATGCAGTGCCTCAAGCCAGACTGACCAATAGGGGGGGGCTAGTGATGCATTCATAGTCTGTTGAATAAACAATACTTGCAGTGATTTTTATTTAAAGGACAATTTATACTTGATGGTTGCGTTGGAGCCTCTTTAACCACGGCGAATTGAAAAACGATGGCTGGCCGATGCATCGAGTTTTCTGGAAACGTCGCCCAGCCTCAATCCTACTCAATCTTTTCTCCACTAGGCCAACGAATCTGTTGCTGCCCTGTGTGAGCTTTCGGACTTGGAGAAGAACCTGGCCGACAGCTCATCGTCCTCCTTACTTCCTGAAATACTGACGCCGCCGCCAGAGGAGTTGGCTCCAGCCACGCCTGCAGAAACCCAGATTCCCAAAGCAGAACCGCCATCGACCCAAGAGCTTCCGGTGCTTTCCATCGACTCCTTAACTCCACCCCCTGAAGTGGAGCCCTCCCTGTCAGACGGCCTAGTCAAAGGCAACAGTAATGTTTCTGCTTTTCATTTATTTATAAAGGACGTTTCATTGAACTCTTTACGCAGCATTCCTTTTAAAGAGGCAGTACGTAACTTTTTTAAAATCTTGTTTTTGTTGAGAGTGTCACCATTCATCAGCAGATCAACCTTTTCTCTGAGCTGCTATCACCAAGAAATGAACCAAAAACAGAACCAGGAAGCAGGGCTTAGTGCTGTGAATCATGCTCATGTACTCACTGCTAAATGTGTTAATGCAGGAGGAACAGCTTACAGGAAAACTGTTTATGTGCCGTTAGCATGGCTATGCTAACTGGCCATAACACTACAGGCTATGCTACCTACAGTGTAGCAGAAAGCAGCGCCAAACAAGTTTGTGATCGACAGCACTAAGCCCCACCTTCTGGCTCTGATTGGTTGTTTCTCGTTAGCACTGGGAGAAGGAAGAGATCGATCTTTTCCCAAACTGTCACAACATTTGAACAAATATCTATAAAATGTTTTTATTAAAGTTACGAACTGCAGCTTTTCCTTCCAGGATTTGATCTCAGTTGAGGTTTTGCTTGCGACCAGGTTATTTCAACCTTTTCCTGCTAACATGATGTTGATTTATTTGATTTTTAACTCCAGTTAGTTTCAACATTTTCTTTATAAAAGTTTTGGTTTTTGTGGCACATTGTTTGTTGTATTAGCAGAATAAACGTGAAGATTATGCAGCTGGTCGGGGTTCTTGAATCACGCTGAATGTAAAAGAAACGAAGCTGCTGCTGCTTCTTGTTTGGGCTCCAGGGTCCGGACCCGGTTCTGCTCGGTGGATTCAGTCAGAAGGCTTTTGGTTTCTGATGGTTTCTGTTTGGTTGGCAGAAGTTTCTCCTGTGCTTGAAAAGAAGAGGAAGAGGAAACCCACGCAGAAGATCCTGGAGTACTGCCTGGAGGCCGAGGTGTCCGCCGCCCCGAAGAAGAAGGTAGAAAACTTTCATCTGGGCTCAGCAGCAAAACATAAACATCACATTAATAAACCAATAAGCCTTCGGTAAGAACCACCTTTTACTTGCAGTGAGTCCAGAAATGGGAAATTGCTCCATATGAACATACTAACTTATGTGACATTTCTGCTTATTAGAATCATTTTTAATGTTTTTTTTTTTTGGTTTTCTGCAACCAGTTTAATCATGAAAGTGAATTCAGGGTCAGATTGTTTCAAAAGACTTAAAACTTTTTTTCAATTTTCAATTTTGCCTCCCAAATGGAACCAGGTTATCATGAAATGAATAAAACATTAATGGTAAATGTAAAGTAGCGGTTTGACCTAAACATTAGAATTTTATCGCTGAATTAGAGAACTTTACCAACAAAAAAAAATCAGTTTATTGTTTCTCTTGAATTACGATAAATAATTTCAGATAAAATACCAATACTGATATTTCCACTTCCTGACCTACTGGGTGAACATACATGCTGCTTTTTGCTGTTTAACTCTTTCTAACATGTATATGTTCATATTTAATGTGAAAGTGAAGTTTCATGTTCTGATCATGTTTATATTTCATTCCAGAATAAAACACTGAAGATGAATTCAGATGCTGGACCTCAGTCGGGTTCGTACGATTCCACTTATTTAGAAAATCATCTAGAAATGACTAAGGTACCCAAAGTGGAGGATCAGTTAAAGCAGGGAGTTTAAACCAGGGATGGAAATCAGCACCGCCTCTGGCCAAATACAGGTCAATTGGAGCAACGCATCCGCCACCGTGGCAGGTTGACAATCTGTATATGGAACGGACCGAGGCTTAACTAAAGCATCCTATGAAACAAATAAAGCAAAAACTAACTTTAACTTAGCAGAAACAATAATGAGTGAAGATTTAAGTGACAAAATTAACTAATTAAGATCAACTTGAAACAACAAAGTCCCCTTCAGTCTTTTAAAAAACAAATGTTTGTTCCAGGTTTCCTCCTCCAGCTGGTTTCTATCAGCAGAACCTCAAACAAAGAACAGACATTAACTAAAGTGTCACCCATTAGAAAATAAATGTCTAAATGAATAACTTAAACAGACTATAAGCTGTAACTAATATAAATACTAACACCATGTGGTGGTGGTAGGAGCCTCCACCACAATACGGTAAACTTATTGTCAGTAATTTGGTTTTCAAAGAGTTAAGAATAAATCATGTATTTTATGTCATTTGTTTGTAATTGAAAGACAAAAACTGTTTGGTGAAACATGTGAGTGGCTCGTTTTTACCTTTGGTCTCTAAACTAATTAATATCCATCCATTTTCTAACAGCTGGTCAACAGGGGGCAGGAGGCGCTGCTGCCTCTCCAGCTAACGAGAAAACTAATTAATATATTATATTAAATATAATATTAGACAGCACAAGGACTGGAGCTGTTAAAATCCACAGGAGACTTTAAGTACAATTTAAAGAAGTCGGTGAAGGAGCTTCACTGATGTCTAGAGGAAAACTAGCGGCGCATGAAGGAGGCGATGGAAAGAGGCCATTAAAGCTGAGTTATAGTTTTATAAAAATGTATACATATTTATTTAAACTGTCTCTGTCATGGCAGTTTGGTATGAGACAGATAATCTGTGAAAAGATTTAGTTCCTCTAACTAGAAACAATTTAATTCTGTTTTTTTCTGTAGCACCTAGGCCTGTCGCGATAAACGATAAATCAATTAATCGTACGATAAATTAAAACTATCGACGTCATTTTAATTATCAGCATTATCGTCTCTTCCGGCCTTTTTCTCTTTCTGTTAATGACACCGAATGAAAAAAAAGGCTCAACTCCGGTGCTCTCCACTGATCCTCCCTTCCTCATTTCCTTAGTGTAAAGCCCAGCGCACACTACACGATCTTAGAGCTGTCGGCCGATTGTCGGCCCATTTTCAAAACCTGACAGACCCACAGATTAGCCGACAGAAATCCTAGCTATAACGGTTCCGGACCGGGTTCGGTCCTGCCCTGTGGTGTCCAACAATGGGCACAAAATAATGGCTACAAGTTCAGTTAACTAATTTTAAAACCAGGCATTAATCAATGCTTTACTACAATCTACCTGCAATGCATGTGGCTAGTGTCAGTGTAAAGTCCTGACTGAATGAAAATCATTATAACCTATTTATGTCACGTTAACAAAGAACAGCTGAAAAGTTACTGGGTTTATCAACTGCGGTAGCAATTTTGCTCCAACTCCTCCTCTTGTCATTTCTATATTCTTTGCATGTTGAATAAACATTAATGTTGTTTCCACATATCATCTCCAATGTCCGCTGGACTTCGGGTTGCGCCGTGTCAGCTGTTTGGGATTCCCCTCCGTAATTTCCCCGCAGAAAACACGGAGGAGAATCCGCGCTTTCTGATTGGCTGCCTGTCACATTCAACAGGTTGCGGCCAGTCAGGGAAAAACCCTGATTTAGATCGGAGCGGCAACGACGATCTACCGTAACACACCTCACAATCTTAGAAAGACCAACTTTCTAAGATTGTTGTAAGGGGAAAAATAGGAGCAAAAATCATGTAGTGTGAATTATTGCATCAGGTAGTCGATGTGCCCATCTTCTCTATTTAAATCTAATTATTACTGAAGGGCAACATAATATACAGACTTCATAATCTGCACTCTTTTGGTTGAATGCAGTATTTATTTCCACTTTGGCTTTATGTTGTTTAGTTGTTTTTTTTCAAGTGTGTTTTTTGTTGATGGAGACAGAATCCATTTTATTTTTGTTTTTGGTTGTTTTGTTTATTTTGTTTATCAGCTCCAGTGTTAAGTGTTCTTTTGAAAATAAAGTGTATCTAACTTTGGCAGGAAATCGCATGGATTATTACGTCATTTCCATTAAATCAGTGTAAAAAGGTCTTCAAACAATATTATCGTTTATCGCAATAATTTTTGAGACAATTAATCGTTCAGCAAAATTTGCTATCGTGACAGGGCTAGTAGCACCAATTCAGCAACAAATATTGTTGAAAGTTTCAGCTATCAGGGTAGAGCAGCGAGCACACAGGGATGATTGACAGCACTAAGCTCCGCCTCCTGGCTGTGAAAACACTGCAGCTTTAAAGTTAAATAATTTCATTCTATTTTTATAAAATATTTTTATAAACCATTTAGACTTCAGATGATTGAATCTCATAACTGATCGTTTTCTACTCAGATTTTTCTCCTCCATCTTTAAAAGTGAAACCACTCTCTGAGCCGCCGCCCCTCCCCCCCGTGACCTCTGACCCCCCGGCAGCCCCTAGTCCACCTGAGCAGGTGGATCCGCCCCCAGCAGACGTGTTCCAGTCTGATGACAGCAGCATCCAGGAGGAGTCAGAGGTCAGCCGACAGGAACTTTAGGAAACGATAGCCCCTCTGGTTCAGATGGAAACCCGACGTGTTTCTGCAGGATGACAGGTTTCTGCTGGAGAACCGGTTGCCCCCCAGGAAGGACGACCCGCTGGGCGACGACCTGCTGGGCGACAACCTGCTGGGCGACGACCTGCTGGGCGACGACGCGCTGCTACCTGTCAGGAAGATCATCGGCGACCGGGGAGGCCCCGCCTCCATGAAGGAGAACGTCTGCCAGGTGAGACACTGACCGTAAAGTCAGAGGAGAAGACGGAAGACCAGGCTGGAGCAACTCCTCCTCCTGAATCCTGGTTAATTTCCTTTGTTCTGATCTTCACCTGGTTTTGCTCCTCAGGTGTGTGAGAAGACGGGGGAGCTGCTGCTGTGTGAGGGTCAGTGCTGCGGAGCTTTTCACCTGGCCTGCATCTCTCTGGCCGAGGCGCCGAAAGGAAAGTTTGTCTGCCCCGAATGCAAATCAGGTCAGTTTATTCCTCCTGATGATCAGAAACGGGTCAGAACCAGAACCAGCCCATCCAAGCTGTGCTTTCCTATGGACCACTTTTGCTGTTAGACCAAATTCACCACCGTTTATTGGGACTGTAGGGGCCACTGTTGCACTTTTGCACCACACTTTGCTATTCCTAATGCTAATGCTAATGCTAATGCTAAAGAAAGAATAAAAGCAAAACCCAAAAATCCCATGAGGTCATCGTGGTAAGATGTTTACTACTGTGGTGTTCCTTGTTGTTCTGTGGTTTTTTCTTTATTTTCCTTTAGCTTGGTACATTATGCTGTAAACTCCAACAGCGCCCCCTACGACAGTTTTTATGGACCGCCTTCTTCTGGCTAGCCCTGTTCTGGTTGCTATAGTGATTCCTGTCTCCATGGCAACAGCAATAATGGAAGCCAACAGAGCGCTAGCAGCGCTGATTCTGCGGTCGCGGCTCTCCAGGCTGACTGTCCTCCTCCTTCCAGGCGTCCACACCTGCTTCGTGTGTAAGAAGCGCAGCGAAGACGTTCGCCGCTGCATGATCCCCGTCTGCGGGAAGTTTTACCACGGAGAGTGCATCGCTAACTACGCCGCGACCGCGCCGGTCAACCGAAGCTTCCGCTGCTCCATCCACGTCTGCCTCACCTGCTTCATTGCCAGCCCCGGCAGCTCGTCCGTCTCCAAAGGTCAGCGCAGTAAAGGTCAGCAGGTCACGCCCGGCCCGCCGCCCCGTTCTCATGGCGCCCGTTGCTCCGCAGGCCGTCTGGTGCGATGCGTTCGCTGCCCTGTTGCTTATCACGCCACCGACCTGTGCATGGCTGCCGGCAGCGTTGTGCTTTCCAACAACAGCATCATCTGCCCCAACCACTTCGCGCCGCGTCGCGGCGTCAAGAACCACGAACACGTCAACGTGAGCTGGTGCTTCGTCTGCACCGAAGGTACGCCGTCCCTTTAAACTTTCAATATTCCCCCTTTTGCATTATTTCATTTTCTTATATATATGTCTTATCAACGAGCTTTATTATTGGCTGCTGTCAGTGGTGGACACACTTACGCTAGTGTGCTAACAGCAGAGCTAATTTATCATTTAGCGCTTTAGCTAACTCTGAAAACATTTGATGACTTAGCTTTCCCTAAATGTACCTAATTTATTTGAATAAAACTGAGTTGAAGGTTTTGTTTATTGACTGTTTGAAATTCTTCAAGTAGTCAGATGTTTATATTAATGCTCTTATTTTGAAGTGCATGACAGTTTATGCAGCAGCTCCATTTCCTCTTTTCACCTTCTGTCTTTCTTTTCCAATAAATTTATTTCAAACAACAAATGTGTGAAACTCGGATCCAGCAGGTTGACGTCACAACAGATTCAATGAATTTATTCCAACAGCAGCTTCTGCCTCTGTACATGAAATAAATTATGTACAGTAAATTATTTTCCTTTGGCGGGTTTCACCACAAACCCAAGCTATCGGCTAATGGTTGCCATGGTAACCACCCACTGTTAAAAGCAGCAATAAAAACCAGGAGAAAAAACTTTTTGACCAAATAAAATGAATTTGAAGAACAAATGAACCAATTTTGACAAACTTCACAACTATAATGTTAAAATAAAACTTAGGAAACAAAACACAATTTCAAAGGGTTTTATAGAACATTTACATATATGTATATTATGTCAAATAAAAGATTTGTAATCTTTCAAAGGCACATATAATTTAAATTGAAGTTAGCATTTTAGCATTAGCTTCCGCTTAACACTGTACGCTTTAGCGTTAATATAGCTAATATTTATGATTAGCGGTTTAGCATCAGTGGAGATAATATTTATTAATTTATTTATTAATGTCACTCAGACATTATTTAGCAGGAGAGATTAACCTAACAGCCTCGTTGGTGGATCAATCTGGAACAGTCTCGACCTTTGACCCCGCGGCATGTCTCTGTCCGTCCGGCAGGAGGAAGCCTGCTGTGCTGCGAATCGTGTCCCGCCGCGTTTCACAGAGAGTGTCTGAACATGGAGATGCCCAAAGGCAGCTGGTTCTGCAACGACTGCAAGGCGGGGAAGAAGCCGCGCTACCAGGACATCCTGTGGGTCAAGGTCGGCCGCTACAGGTCAGAAACGGTTCGCTGCTCCCAGCTTCGGTCGTTTTAGCTTTTATGTAGGTTTATGTATTAAGACTTTTACACATTTCTAAGCTTCACCTTTTGTATTTTTAATTTTGCGCTTTTTTTGGTCCAGAAATTATAACTTGTGTGTTTTTGTGAAGGTTTTTGTTTGCAATTGTTTTTTAGTTATTTACTACCACAGTTGCGACGTGCTCTGTGGGTAGAGCAGCCATCTTGTGATCGGAAGGTTGTAGGTTCGATTCCAGCTTCCTCCGGTCGTGAAATGCGGTGAAGAGGTGGTGAGGATGACGCTGAGGACCCAGGTTGGAATGAAAGAATGATGCTTTAATGATGAAAATACAAATCCAAAGTCTAATGTTCACAACTGGTAGCAACTGGTACAAATGAATAACTGACGGCAGACAAGGCAGCTGGACGAGGATCTGACAAGGAACAGGTGGGATTAAAAACACCGAGGGTGATCGGGGAAACGAGACACAGTGGGAACAATACACAGAAAAAAACAAAATCCTTACACCTCCTGCCACATGCCCATGGGCAAGGCACTTACCCCCCGACAGCCTACCGATCTGCGTATCGGAGTATGAATGTGTGAGTGTGAATGGCTGAATGTGACTGGTGTGAAGCGCTTAGACCTTCCTGGAAGACAGGTGTGTGAAAATACACACACTTTGCTTTCTGCTCCTTCAGTGTTGTTCTTCCTGAGTCTGTATTAACCGATTCCTAAATCAGTTGGCAGTAATTGATTAATTATGATTATTTTAATCAACCGTTTCAGTCTTGATGCCTTTTTCTGCCCAGTTTTTCTTCTGCTGTTAAAAACCTTTTTCTGTTTTTTTGCAGGCAGACCTGATATTTATTTCCAAAGTGAGCTGAAGCCATGCTGACGCATTAAAATGTCTCCTCTGCTGTTGATTGAAGTTTTGTCTTATGTTATACACATTTCCTTTTTTCCGACATCAGGGGTTTGATTGCCTGTTATTCACTGGAAAAGCTGAAACTAAAAGATTAAGCGAACACGGCAGGATTATTTTACTGCTTTGCTCTCTGACCCAAGGTGGTGGCCAGCGGAGGTCAGCCATCCCAAAACCATCCCAGAAAACATCCAGCGCATGCGGCACGACGTGGGCGAGTTCCCCGTTCACTTCTTTGGCTCCAACGATTACCTGTGGACCTACCAGGCCCGCGTCTTCCCCTACATGGACGTCGACGCAAACAGCAAAGAGAAGATGGGCAAAGGTGTCGATGCAACTTACAAGAAAGGTGAGGATCATCAAATATTCAGGTTTTATGTTCATTTAATAACATCTTCAGGATGCTGAGTGTGTTTTATTTCCGTTGTCAGCGCTGGAGGAGGCGGCCGTGCGATTCCGTGAGCTTCAGGCAGAAAAGGAGCTTCGGCAGCTTCAGGAGGACAGAAAGAACGACAGGAAGCCGCCGCCGTACAAACACATCAAGGTCTGAAAAACACGAACAACGTTAGGCTGAAAATATGATGACGGAATAAAAACACCAGGTTCATTGCACTGCAGTATTCAAATCTCTAAAGGGGATATATTATGTAAAATGTACATTTTGCATGTTTTTGTATTTCCTTTGGGTCTCAACAGATTTTAGAACCACAAAGAGTTTAATAAAATCACCGGCAGCTTCTGGAAATAACTTCATGTTTTTGGTGTTTAATGCAATGCTGATATTTCTCAACACTCCTCAATATTACTGCTATGCTAGTCATTTAGCATGCTAACGCTAGGCTATTGCTCTTGGTTTTGCAATACGTTGCTGCTGTTAGCATACTAATGGTACGGTACTTTGACTGTAGTATGCTAAGCTAATAGATTGTGACAAAATAAAAAACATTGCTTTATTTTATTTTGTGAACATTTTGAAACTAAAGATATGAGAAGAAAAAGAAAACAACAGATCTTTACATTTTGGAGCAACAGAAGCATGAAGTCACTGATCAATGATTTTAATTGCTGATCAATTAGTTTTTAAGAGCTTCTGTAACTAAGCGTCTGCCTGTGCAGGTGAATCGTCCGATTGGGAAGGTTCAGATCCTGACTGCTGACCTGTCAGAAATCCCGCGCTGCAACTGCAAGGCGACAGACGAGAGTCCGTGTGGGAACGACTCTGAATGCATCAACCGCATGCTGCTGTACGAGTGCCACCCTCAGGTACCAGAACCGCGTCTCTCCACTGTCCACACCAGGAGTCACTTCATTTCTCTACGGATGCTGTGCAGCATTTAAGACCTGATAAAAAGTGAAAGGAGTAAACCTGGGCTGCCCCTGTAGGTGTGTCCGGCCGCTGAGCGGTGCCTGAACCAGGCCTTCACCAAGCGCCAGTACAGCCAGGTGCAGATCTTCCGGACGCTGTCTCGAGGCTGGGGCCTTCGCTGCGTCCACGACATCAAGAAGGTGAGTCCAACCGAGCGCCGCCGCCGCCAGGGACATGGATAAATCTCCAGCTGTTTTTTTTTAGGGTCAGTTTGTGACCGAATACGTCGGGGAGGTGATCGGCGAAGACGAGTGCAGGTCGAGGATCAGACACGCCCAGGAGAACGACATCTGCAACTTCTACATGTTAACTCTAGACAAGGTGCGTCACGCATCCATCAACACCAAACTTTACAACCAAACAAAAACGTAAAGAAAATCTAACTTTAATGGCACGCCGATCCGATTTCTGCAGAGCAGCCTGACAGGAAGTGACACAGGAAGTGACATGAAAAAAGTCAAACAAATCCTGTTTGGAGGCAAAATACAAAAAAAATTTTGACTAAGAAAAAAAAGCAAAGTTGTGGTTAGACATGAACGAAACGTTTTCATAAAAGTTTTAATTATGTGAAATGCCGACCTTCCCTGTTTAACTCACTTTGTCCCTTCACTCCGTTAGGATTCATTTCTAAGCAGCTATGAGGCCAAACTTTAACCTGCACATTACCCAGCAGGTTGTTGCTAGGCAACCACAGAGGGAGGGCGTTGGTTGAAGCCACCAACCTAGCTGAGCTATCTTTGAGTCTGTCCTCTGCCTACCTCTGGTTTCAGGACAGAATAATCGACGCCGGGCCGAAGGGCAACGAGGCTCGCTTCATGAACCACAGCTGCCAGCCAAACTGTGAGACACAGAAGTGGACGGTCAGCGGAGACACGCGGGTGGGACTGTTCGCTCTGGTGGACATCACTGCAGGTCACTCAACGTCCTGCTTAGGAAGGAAATGAAAACATTCAAAGACCGGGGTGTAACGACCGTTCCTCCCTCAGGCACAGAGCTCACCTTCAACTACAACCTGGAGTGTCTGGGCAACGGGAAGACGGTTTGTAAATGCGGCTCAGCAAACTGCAGCGGCTTCCTGGGCGTGAGGCCAAAGGTGAGGCTCCCGGCCTGAGACCGGCTCCTTCCATGACACGGACAGAAACACATGCTAACCCGACACCGTCCAAACAGAACAACCCTCCATCCGACGACAAGGGCCGCAAGCTGAGGAGGCGGGGCCACGGCCGGAAGAAGAAGAAGGCGCTGCCGACCAAAGAGAGGGAGGACGAGTGCTTCAGCTGCGGAGACGGAGGACAGATGGTGTCCTGCAAGAAGCCAGGATGTCCCAAAGTCTACCATGCAGACTGCCTGAACCTCACCAAGAGGCCCGCAGGTCAGACACCTTAGGGACAGGGGTCCAAGTCCAGGCCCCAGGCCAAATCTGGCACGCCCTAGATATTTATGTGGCCTTTAAGACTCAAGATGGCCGCATAAATACAGGTGACCTATTATATAGGACAGTCTGTGGGCTACAAAACATTCATATAAAACAGTCCTATTAGCTGTAAGAGAAATGTACTTTCTGTTCATAAGAGTTTATTAATAAAACTGATTAAAGATGTTTCCCTTCCTTACAGTCCGGTCGACCCGGTTCTACTGGAACCAGAACTCCATCATCTGCTCCACCTCCAGCTGCTGTGGTTCTGACCCAAACCAACCTGTTCCCCTCCTGGCCTGTGGGGACGCTGCACCACGAACCACTGAAGGAAACAACAAAAAACCTCTGAAGACACTGAGAGCAACTTCCTTCTTCACCAGATGGAAACAAGATGGAGGCGTCAGATTTTAGTGTTGGAGGATTTCTCTTTAGTCTTTGGCTGAAGACCAGGAGCCATTTCTGCTGCTAGCGCTAGGCTAGCACTTTAGCCTTGGTTGTATTTACCCAGAATGCCCTGTGCTGTAGTCCACTTCCTGCTTTTGGAGCGGTCTCTGTGAACAGATCCTAGTAGTAAATGAAGAGCAGACCCATTTGGTCGGCTTTAACCCAACTACAGTCCTGTTGGTGACCTCTGACCTCTGGTCCTCCAAACCTCGGTCTGGTTCGGTTTGAATGTGAACACCAAGAGGTGTTCCGCTCCAAAAGCAGGAAGTGGACTACAGCGCAGGGCATTCTGGGTAACTACAACCAAAGCTAGCGTGCTAGCCTAGCGCTAGCAGCAGAAATGGCTCCTGGTCTTCAGCCAAAGACTAAAGAGAAATCCTCCAACACTAAAATCTGACGCCTCCATCTTGTTTCCATCTGGTGAAGAAGGAAGTTGCTCTCAGTGTCTTCAGAGGTTTTTGTGTCGTTTCCTTCAGTGGTTCTTGGTGCAGCGCCCCCACAGGCCAGGAGGGGAACAGGTTGGTTTGGGTCAGAGCCACAGCAGCTGGAGGTGGAGCAGGTGATGGAATTCTGATTCCAGTAGAACCGGGTCGACCGGACGGTAAGGAGGAAAATCGTTCGTCATGTTTTCCTGGATTGTTGCCTGAATGTCTGCGTTTGGTTGAAGGTCGTTGGGAGTGTCCTTGGCATCAGTGTGACGTCTGTGGGAAGGAGGCGGCGTCGTTCTGCGAGATGTGTCCCAGCTCCTACTGCCCTCAGCACCGTGACGGTCTGCTCTTCATCTCCAAGCTGGACGGGAAGCTCTGCTGCAGCGAACACGACCCCTGTGGGCCGGAGCCGCTGGAGCCGGGGGAGATCCGGGAGTACCGGCCCGACCCGGGGCCCCTGACCTCTGGGGCCCTGACCTGTGGGCTGGGCATGGCTGTCATCCCCGCCGGCCGTCTCAGCCGGACCGGTGGCAGTGGGAACGTGAAGGAGGCCGGCGGTGGTGGCGGTCCAGAGGCATTCTCTTCATTCTCCATCCCGGTGCCCATCACCATCCCGGTTGCCAGCGGCAACGCCTCGCCACCTCCCAGCAGCCCACACAGATTCGACCTGCCGCACTACTCACCCATCTCCTCGTACGAAGAGGAGCGCGACGTCCTGGAGGAGGAGCTGGCCGAGGAAGAGGAACAGGAAGAGGAAGAGGAAGAGGAGGGAGTAATGAGGAATAAGTGGGACTCCCCAGAGGAAGATGATGAAGATGAGGGACTGGAATACCTGGAGCTCAAAGATGAAGACGATGACGACGATTAATACGAAGAGTTATTTTGATTCATAACTGCACTGCAAAAACACAAAATCAGTTTTTTTTGTCCAGAGTAAATATCTGAGTTCACTTGAAAAACAAAAATCCAATTTGATCTGTACAGAAAGTTTCAGCAGCTTTTCTTTACATCATAGAAAGTCATGAAACAGAATCAACAATCAATCGGGACATTAAGTCGAGTTCCATCGTTAAATTGATTATTGATTACGTTTCAAGTAAAACTCTAACCAGCTGCTTTTAGTCTGGATTTAAAGGATCTCAGTGTTTCTGATGCAGAACCAGAACCAGAACCTGAGGGGTCTGGAAGGTTGATCCAGCAGCAGCAGCAGATCTTTAATGTGTTGTGGTTCTGATCCGTTCAGTGGTTTATAAACTAACAGGATTTAAAGTTTATTCTCTGAGCTACAGGGACCCAGTGGAGGTTCTGGAGAACTGGGTTTATGTCCCTATCCTCCTGGTTCTGGTCAGAACTCCAGCAGCAGCGTTCTGGATCAGCTGCAGCTGGAGGATTGATTTGTTGGACAGACGCTGCTGCAGGAATCAAAGCGACTGGATGAGTTTCTCTAGATCTCACTGAGATATTAGTCATCTAGATGTTGTTCAGCTGATAGAAGGCGACTTTGTGACCGTCTTTATGTGGCTCTGGAGGGTCAGGTCAGAGGTCAGAGGTCATCACTACTCCAGGTTTCAGGATGATCGGTGGTTTGAGTTGTAATAACTGCAGCTGTACATTGACTCTAGATCTGTAACTCTAGATCTATAACTCTAGATCTATAACTTGATCTACAACTCTAGATCTGTAACTCTAGACCTAAAGCTATAGATTTGTAAATCAAATCTATAACTAGATCTATAACTATAGATCTATAGTTCTAGATGTTCCTCTTTAGGTCCAATAATAATAACTTCAATTTGTTTCTGTTCAGCTGGAGAAAGTTTTGTCTCATCCACACATTTATCTGTTCTCAGCATTTATTCAGTGACTGGATGGGGTCAAAGGTCACCTGGTGACATCATAATGTAGAGCTGTGTCATCAGTGTAGTTATGGTAGCTGATATTATTTCCTGTTATAACCTGAACCTGTGGGAGCTTATAGATATTGAATCAGAGGATCCTAGGATTGAACCTTGGGGAACCCCACATGTGACCTTTGACCTCTGATGAGAAGTTTCCAGTTGAAACAGAGAAATCCCAGTTCTTCATGTCAGATTCAAACCAGTTGAGTTCTGGACCGGAGAGTCCGACCCGACTCTCCGGTCGGTTCAGTAAAATGATCTACACTGAGGTCCAACAGAACCAGAACCAGAACCAGCTCTGTGGTTCTCCCACAGTCTGTGTTTATATGGATATCATTGAACCCTTTGACTAGGCCAGTCTCCATGCTGTGGTAACCATGGAAACCAGACTGGAAGGAGTCGAAGCGGCTGGTTTAGTTAGGAAGCTATTTAACTGTTGAAGCTTTTTCAGTAACTGCTGATGAGCCAGAGGTCAGAGGTCGGCCTGTAGTGCTGCAGTAGTGATTTGGTTTGAAAACTAAAACGTTTCACCAGGATAAGCAGCTAAAGCTAATAAATCACTAATATTGATAAAAACAGACAGATTATTTCACTGTAACATGAAAATGTTGTGTTATAAGAAATAATCTGCTGGTGGATCTAGAACTGGGTTGCTAGGCAACGGGCCGGGCCTGGCTGACGTTGCTAGGCAACTGTGTGAATCTGCCAGTGGAACCAGAAGTTTTGATCAATATTAAGAAATTATTATTTTTTAAAATAATTAACTTAATTATTAACTTAACTTAATATTGAAATCATTTTATTTCTAACTAAAAATGACATTGAATTTATTTTTGTTAATTTTCAGAATACTAAAATATTTCCACTAGAAACCAGACAAACATGTTTGGTTAGATTTGGTGTTTTTGCAGTGCAGCGTTAAAGGATTGAATGTTTTAGGAGAAATATTAAAATCATGGAAGCATAAATAAATTGTGAACCTATAAATAAACTATATAGATTTCTAAATAAAGTGACATTTATCCATCATCATCAGTTTATTTATGAACTGATAATAATCTCTGAAGCTGAAACAGATTTCAGAGGTCAGAGGTCAGACTGTTTGACCTCCAGCTGCTCCCAGTTTGGGACGTTTTGTTTCTGAACGTTTCGCCTCCGGATCTGTTTGGTTCCGGCCTTGTTTGGGTCGGATCATCTGGACCCTCTGCTGCCGGAACGAATCTGGAACATGAAACATGGAACCTGGAACATGAAACCTGGAGCCTGGAACATGGAACCTGGAACATGGAACCTGGAACATGGAACTTGGAACCTGGAACCTAGAACATGGAACTTGGAACATGGAACCTGGAACAAGGAACCTGGAACCTGGAACATGGAACCTGGAACATGAAACCTGGAACATGGAACTTGGAACCTGGAACATGGAACTTGGAACATGGAACCTGGAACATGGAACCTGGAACATGAAACCTGGAACATGGAACTTGGAACCTGGAACATGGAACCTGGAACATGGAACTTGGAACATGGAACCTGGAACTTGGAACATGAAACCTGGAACCTGGAACATGGAACCTGGAACATGGAACTTGGAACATGGAACCTGGAACCAGTCCGGTCCGGTCCGGTCCAGTCCGGTCTGCTGGAGGATGAAACTCCACCACTTAAAAAAATCAGTTAGATTTTTTAAATAATTTGTTTGTCAAACTATTTGATCATTTCATGCCAAAAATATAAATCCAAGGATTCAAGGATCCAAGGACTTGAATTCAAGGACATTTCTTGTTCAACTCAGTGACTTAAAGTATTTAAACCTTTGAACTTTTATACATTTTGTCTTTTAACAACCACAAATTTCACTGTATTTTCATTTAGAGCTAAACTAAAAATTATTGCAGTAAACGATTCATTTTTGATTATTTTAACAATCAATCGATTAATATTTTGATATTCTATAAAATATCAAAAACATCTAAAAGATGCAAAAACCGATTCAGTCTACGAGTTTTCATTCATTTAATGAACGTTTGAATCTGCAGATAAAAATCCTTCAAATATCAACATGAGAAAAACTGATGATCAATACGGAGAACAAGCGATCGATCGATTATTAACTGATTAATAATTGTATAGAAAAACAATTTGCCCTGGAGATTTTTAACAGAATCTGAAACATTTACAGACGTTTTGTTTCTTATCTTAATGCAGAATTAATATTTTAATGTTAATTGTTTTATTGTTTCAATTAATGCTTTTCAAAATGCTTAACAACAATCTGAAAAGTGCGGCTTGCATTTGTATTCAGCTGTTATATTTCTTAGTTTGTTGTTTCCATTTGCTCTGATTATTGATTTATAATCTAACTGCTGTTCTCCACAGCTTGACCTTTGACCTTTCTGCTGTTTTCAGATTCAAACTTGAGTTTTAATAGAAACTGAAACTAAATGTTTTAACTCATAACAATTCAACACTGCAAAAACACAAAATCTTACAAGTATTTTGGCTCACTTTCTAGTGCAAATATCTTAAACTTGAAATATGAAAAAATTACTTTATATGTAACTTTTCAGCTAAATAAATCCTTAATGTTGATTTTTTAAATAATTTCTAGTTTCACTGGCAGATTATTTGACTTTCAACATTAATCCCATGTTAAAGTCAAATAATCTGTCAATGGAACTAGAACTGTTTCATCAGTATTAAGGATTTATTTTATTAAAATAAGCTCCTGTATTTTACTGAAAAGTTCCTTTTTCAAGTTCGAGGTATTTGCTTTAGGAACTGGACCAAAAATACTCGTAAGATTTTGTGTTTTTGCAGTGAAGTTTCTATAGATGCTTATAGCAGTGGGTGCAACGTATCTGCTGTAGCTGTCTGTGTTGCAACTTCTCTGAGGAAAACTCTGACTGAAGACTGTTGTTAAATAATCTGGATTGTTTGTTTCTGTTTTTCTTCCCTGAATAACTAAAGTTAATAAAATACATGGAGGTTTGTGGTTGTAATGGGACAAAACGCTAAAAGGCTGCTGAATGCTTTGACTAGGCTGCAGCACCAGGTGCTTTACGTCATTTAAGACGCACAAACGACCAGGAGGGAGAGCAACACGCTCCGCTTGTCCCCAACTGTCCAGTGGGATTACAGATGTGGGATTAACAGATTCTTCAAGCTTCATCTGGTGTGTGTGTCGTCTGCCAACGCCTTGGAGTGTGTTTTGTCTGAGACGTTTTTAAGGAATGGTTTTGCATCTGTGAGAGTCGCATCTCTTTACAAATGCCTTTTTACAATCCCCAACTGGTTCTGTTCATTCCAGTGTAATTTTGACTTGTTGAGCTCAACTGACCTGTTAAAACAAACTCCTGTATAAACTTATAAAAAAGAAAGTTATTACATTAAACTCGTTTGTCTGGGTTTGTTATTCACATATATATTTCAAACGTAAAACTACACTGAACAAAAATATAAAGCCCCGTGTCAAATATAAGAGTTTTATGAACATTTGGGTTACGCAATAGATAGAGAACTCAAAGTATATTTTCAGTATTTACTGATCTTCATGTCGGCATCGATGACATCGTGGTTCGGCCGTTTGTAGCGGATCGACAGTCCTGATCGGGGTCAGGATGAGGACCCAGTTGGCTTCCCATAGGCCAGGGGTGTCAAACTCAATTTCACCAAGGGCCACTTCAGCATATTGGCCACCCTCAATGGGCCACATTGACGGTATAAATCAGGAATGCCCAAGTGCAATCCTCCAGACGGCAACTTTTAGATGCGTCCCTGCTAAAACATACCCCAGACAAAAAGTTGACTTCCCTCATTAGCAGCAGCTCAGTTCTGTAGAGGGCTATGAATGAGTCAATGATCCAGGTGTGTTAGAGAAAGAACGCATCTAAAGTTGCAGAGTGATAGGTCTGGAAAACTAGACTTGGGCAACCCTAGCATAAATGTATGAAAATACAATGTTAAAAATAAATTAAACACCTCATATTGTTAAATAACTGATTTTATGTATTCAAGTTTTAAATATTACATTTGAGTTTGCATGGATGTAAAATTACTGCTCAGTTTAAAAATTACAGTATTTTTAAACTGAGCAGTTTAAAAATATGCTCAGTATTTTTAAACTGCTCAGCTAAACTTCGCTCTTTAGCTCGTTAGCTTGTCGATGTTTCAGTTTTATTCGCTGGGAAAATTATTCTTTGTCTGCTTTGAAGATAAGCAGACAAATAATAAAAAACAAGTTTTGATATTAACTCTCAACTTCATTCACAAAACTTTTTCGTTATTTATTACACAACGAACATGCATTTCACATAAGAACAAAACAATGAGGTGAAGTTGCCTGTCCTTGAACACAACGCTGATCCCTCTTCACCCTGTCACCAACTCACACACATCCTCATTGTGTTGTGTTCTGTAAATAAACAAAACACAAGCAAAATCAATCAACTATATGCATATTCCAGTATACTGAGTTTTGGTTTTACATTCATTCTATTTAAATGTAGTTTGTTTGTGCTTACCAATGTTTTCTGGCCGGATGTCAGGCACCGTTTTCCCCTGGTCAGTTCGTCGATGTCTGGTTTTAGTTCTATTCTGTGGCAATCCGCAAAACGGCGTGTAGGTTTTCGTCAGTAATGCGCGATCTGTGCTTGGTCTTGTTTAAAGTCATTATTGAAAACATCTGTTCGCACAGATAGGTGCTTCCAAACGTGGACAAAACACGAGCTGCATGGAGTCGAAGCTGTGGCATCAAATCAGGGGGCAGGAGACGGTAAAAGTCCTCGATTGAAACATCACGGGACTTCGCTCTTTAGCTTGTTAGCTTGTCGGTGTTTCAGTTTTATTCGCTGGGAAAATTAATAATCAGCTTGAGGTGACTCTGCTGCACTCTAGTGGTGAGAAGCCGTAATGTTGGATGCTAAGAATCGGAAGGCATTATGGGAGATGTAGTTTGTAGTCAATTCGTGCTCAAAACCTATTTTAAGTCAATCAATGGGGCTGTAAAACGGTGGTAGGGGGGAGAGGGCCACATAAAATGACGTAGCGGGCCACATGTGGCCCGCGGGCCTTGAGTTTGACACATGTGCCATAGGCGGTTACAGACAGTCTGAGGTTTGATGCGTCTGTTGTTCAGACCAATAGTCTCATCAGTTGAGTGTCGCTGGTCTGAGCCGATGTGGCCGTCTGGTGCTGAGCGGTCAGACGAGGATGAGGAGGATCTGCAGTCTGTTGGAAACCAACTCTTAAAGGGCCGACGGTCCGATAACGGACCATTATCGGACCGTCGGTACGGCGTCCTGCATCCAACATGCCAACGGCTCCAACATAACATCTGAGGCTTTATGACTTCTGACATTTTGGGGCCTTTTATTGTCCAGACCAAGGATTGTCCAGCTGTTGCTCATTTCGTCTGACCACCCAGTGGACATGTCCCACAATGCACTGAGTAAAACAACAACTCACTGAGTAACGCTCACTGACAGGAAGTTGGATTAAAAATTATACACAGATCAAGAGAAATATTACTTTGGTACAATAAAATGTCAGCAATGCTCATTTACAGTCGTTAACTCCACATGGCAACAACATCTGACATGAGGCCTTTAGATGTTTCTTCAGTATATATAGAAAGCATTTGATATAAAATATCATTTATTTTCAACATGTTGGGTAGAACTGACAACACTACATATTATAAAAGTTCCTAAATTCCTGTTAACTAAAGTTGAGACTTTCCGAATAATTGTAACAACATAAAGTACACATAGATCAGAGTATTATCTGTTTCTGGTAAAAATATGAGCAAAGGAAAAGAAACTTGTTCTGTTAAGCTACACATTAGCATTAGCATAAGACACAGTTAACAGCTACAGGAAGTTTAAAAGATGAGTCTAAAAAAATTAAACGCGTATTAAAGTCACTATATAGTGAAAGGTTTGTTGTCATAAGTGGTAAAAATTTTACAGTTAATTAAGTAAGCCTATATATATATATATATATAGATCTATAGATCTATAGATCAGTTTTTAGTAATAAAAAGAAATTCCTCCAGCAATAAAAGAGTTTGAGTTCATTAAACAGACATGAAAAAAACTGTTGTGACACAAGAACAGAGAAAAGTTTCATGATTTCTTTAGTGTTTATTTATTAAAACTTATACAGAGTAACGGAGCTGGAGCTCCGCCCTCATTTCAAAATGTTCATTCAGGAAGTTTTTGTTTTTAAATAATCTGAACAACTTTACCAGCCTTTGATAAAAAATACTGTGCATCAAAATGTCATGAAACGTAAAACATGAACAAAATTCACCCTGCAGCTCAACTTAAAAGGCAACAATAACTTAGCAAATCAAAAGTCAAACTCAGCTGCAAACGACAGTTTTTACGTCACAACATTCAGCAGGAAGCTTTTCCAGTTTGGGTCAAACTGAGAAAGGAAACTTTGACCGACTGCAACCCCACAGACCGGCCGGCAACTTCTGAATGATCTGATCAGATCGTGGAGGTTTCCTGTCAGGCAGCTCATGCAGTACCAGCAACGCAGACATGAGTCTGATGGCAACCAGCAACCAACACCAGCCGGCAACCAACACCAACCGGCAACCAACACCAGCCGGCAACCAACACCAACCGGCAACCAACACCAACCGGCAACCAGCTTGATAACTCTCTGCTGTGATGGAAAGTCAAAACGTACGTTAGTGTTTTGCTATATAATAACTTGAGGAATCGTAAACCTTCATGTTTTAGACGTTGCTTTAACTGTCGGATTGTTTTTCAGCTCGGTTTGTTATTCAGAGCACAGCTTAGAAACATGGCGGCTATTCAGAGAAGAATCTAATAACTGGTTTCCTTTGACTGAAGTTGCAGTTTTTC
>NC_045682.1:29311148-29451148 GCF_003331165.1 Xiphophorus hellerii
TTTAAAAAATTAATACACCCCCTATTTTTGAATCAGAATTGGTCTCGTCTTTTGTCTTGGTTTTGTTCTTCTGTATATAGACGTGTTTGTTGTGTGTACTGGCATCTTCTCGCCAGAGGGGGCGCTCTCGTGCCGCTGTGGGTCTAACAGGGAGAAGGAGTTTCCTGGCTCTGCGCATGCGCGGCTCAGAGTAAACGAGCTCTTGCCAGAGAAACGTTGCATCAACTCGTTTCCTGTGTGATCCACAGGTAGGATAAAAGGCAACTTTTATAAGCCCATTTAAAATGTTCTGTAAATATAGAAAGATTAGTTTTGTATAACTTGGATGTGTAATTTGGACAGTTTTATATTAAGGTTGATCTGTTGCTTTTCATTGTTGGAGCCTCGGGATTTTGGATTTCTTTAAATCGCTTGATTAGTCAATGTTGTGCTTGTATTTGGGTAGCGTTGTAGTATTTTTATTTTTCATAAAAGTGTATTTATTTATGGTGGGCTCGATCTCCTTTGTAACCGCTGTAACGGTTCTAACTGCCAAACGTTGGCGTTTCCTGTGTAGATGGATTGTTTAGTTCAGTTTGGTTATTTTAATTTAGGATTAGATTTTCTTCATTTTTGCTATCATGTTATTTTATTAGTGCATTTTGTTTTATTTTATTTCTTTGTGGAAACTCCGGATGTTGTTTATTGAACAACATACAATATTGTAATTGTATTTTTGTATTTATTTGTTTGTTTTTCTTTAATTGAAAATGTGTCTCAGAGTAAACGAGCTCTTGCCCTGTAACATTGTATCAACTTGCTTCCTGTGATCCACAGGTCTTGGTTGCACAGGATTCATCTGCCTGTGTACCACCTGGTACCGGTTCAGATTCCCCTGGGTCTGGTGCCGCTAACACAAAGCAGGAAAACGGAGCTAAAGTAAAATAAGACGTGACGGCAGCGTGAGGAATCCCACCATGGAAAAACAAACGGATCCATGAAGCATTTGGGATTTTACCCCCCAAAAAATCCCAAACCCTAACCCTGCCTCAGAGCTGCTCCATCAGCCGCAGATTTATCGTCATCATCAGGGATTATCTGCTGAGAGGAGCAGGAAGCCACGCTCTGGAATATGTGCATTAATAACTAAACAGAGTTTCCCCCAGTAAACCTGCTGAGCCCGGCGGTCGGGGCGCCGAGGCGTCCACCACTGGTCCACCGTGTTTTTGTAGTAAAAGATGTTAAGTAGACAGGAAATGTAAAAATATTACTGGGTAATTACATATTATGGGAAAACATAGACAGTGAAACGCTACCTAAACCCAGACCTAGTCTAAAAACAACAAATTAAAAAATACAATTAAAATGAATATCAATTATTTGCACTTCTGTTTAATCCAAATTAAGTCAGCGGCTCCATCAGGCCCCCAGGGCTTCAGGGGCCATAAAGGCTGATATTAACACAGATGCATAAATGTAATATTTGTTTATTGAGGTGATCAATGCTGCTAAATTTGATTTAATGGTTTCAGCATAAATTAAAAGATTTTAAATTGTTTAACATTTAATTTTAAGGGGCTGGAAAGTTTACATTGTAAAAGTTCAAAGAAGAATATTCATAGTTAAACTGTTTTGTTACCATAGCAACAATCTGATGCTGTGAGTTTAATCTTTGAGTTTGAGATTTTGAGTTTGTTCACAAATACAAATTAATAAACTGCAATTATAACTGATTGTTTTTGGTTTGGCCAGTTAATCTACTCTCTCTCTCCCAGATTAAATCCAACCCAGAAGCTGTTAGAGATGCTGATGGTTTTAGCAGCAAGAGGGGCCCCTAGGTCAGATTCTGCTCCAGGCCTCATGCAGCCTTGGACCGGCCCTGCAGGATGAGTTCAATCTGCTGCACTGAGCAGAGATGAGCAACAAACTGGAGATTTAATTTAATGCTGCTAATGTGGCTTTAGTATCTCTAACATTTCTGTCTGTTGAGTTTTTAATAAGAGTCACAGAAACTGTTTTGGTTGCTCCAGTTTATGGGACGAGTTTCTCTGATCTCTGTGCTCATTAACTCTGTCTGGCTAAGTGGACAAAGCATTTGGCATGGTTTGATTCTTTGTGTAACCGTAAAAATAATAAAATAATATAAAACAAGCGTGAAGCGTGACTACCAGGAGGGCGTGAAAGTTCCTCACCGGGCTGAACCTGCATGATGAGGTTAGCGCTGGTTCATTAGCCACTAACACTCCGACCAACCAGAAACACAGACATGAACTTTATCAGCGCAGACAGAACCGGGCGCTGGGCAGCGAGTTGAGATGGAAACGTTGCACAAAATTATTTGTCCACAAAGATAAATCGTTCTCACCGCTCCCTCAACCCTCGCCTCTGAAAGCGCGACTACAAGCTATTCCTGGTTCACATATTGCTGCACAACCAGAGCTAATGCGGCAGGTTTTAGACTCCTACCTTGAGTTCACCAAAGAAACATAATTCAGAAACATACAGGAGGTTCATGTACATATCCATACAGGTCAGCCTGTGTCCAGTTTGAGTGAAAGGAGGCGCGCGATCCACTTTAGGTAAACTTAAGAGATAAAGCAGCGGCAGCGCAAAGCAACGTGCAGAGGCGCCAGCTCTATGATTCGTCCGCTCTCCGGCTTGAAATGCATAAACTATACACCTGTCTTTTAGAAATAAATCTGCTATGTGAGTGAAATTCTCAGAATAACAGAGACGCTTGCAATTCAGCTTTAAGATTAAAAAAAATATTAAGATTTTTTTTTTCAATTATTAATTTTTCTAAAAATAAAACAAGCAACACCTAGTCTGGCAGGGGGCCTAGTAAAGCATGGCGGGCCGCCAGGCTTATTTTACACTGGGAGAAACCTGCTAAATATCATTTTTAATGAAGTAAAACAGGAAAAAATAACTGCATCCTCTCTGTAGTTTATTTCTAATTAAAAAATGAAAAAACAATAGAAAAAAATCATCCAGCTTTGGAAATAAAGAAATTTATCCAGCAGCTTTTAGTGGATTACCAGTGGATTACCAGTGGATTATCAGTGGATTACCAGTGGATTATCAGTGAATTATCAGTGGATTATCAGTGGATTACCAGTGGATTACCAGTGGATTATCAGTGAATTAACAGTGGATTATCAGTGGATTACCAGTGGATTATCGGTGGATTGTCAGTGGATTACCGTAGCAGACCACGGCGGCCCGGGCTCCTCGGTAGTAGATCCGGCTCATGGCCTCGTAGCGCTCCGATCCGGCCGTGTCCTGTGAGGAACAACATGGGAAATTTAAAGAAACATTCCTCATTTTAAATCAACAACAATAAGATATTCCTGATATGAAGCTGCAGATCATTTCTGTCAGTTTGGAGGACTTGTCATCATTCACCTTTGACCTTTATGACTCACCCAAATCCCCAGAGTGATGACTCTGTCTGCGACCTGGATGGGTTTGGCCACAAACGCAGCGCCGATGGTCTGAGGGCGACACAAACGCAGCTTAATGTTCTGATCCGAATATTTATTATGAAAAATGATCACAACTAGAACATGACATTAATCAAAAGTTTACATGCACCAAGATCATTTCAGTTATTATTTAATCTATCGATTATTCTGACAATCAGATTACAAAACTGGTACAAGCTGCACATTTTTACAAGTTTTTTTAAATATAATATTAGAAATACATAAACATAAACTAATAATTCAATCCTTTTTAAAATAAGAAAATAAAAATTTTATTCTCTTAAAGTCAGTAACTTTTTACTTCTTTGATCATTTGAAGCAAAAGACGAGAAAAGATGTAGATCAACACAGAGTAGAGATTATCTGGGGATTATTTATTGGATTATCAGATTAATAATTCACCAGCAGAAGGTTTTATTGCAGAGTGTGAACCAGGTGAAGCTAAATGAGAAGTTTAGGCTGGAACAGTTTTTAACTCATATTCAAAATGTTTAGATTTTGGTTTAATTTCTGCTCTGAATGTCCTTTTATTAATCTAGTTAATGATTCATAAATTAGTGGATTATTTAACCGCCATTAATCAGATGAATGCTTTCAGTCCTAAAAGACACAAACTGGCTGAAGGTAAATCAGAAAAAACTGTTTAGATTAGAATTACCAAAGTTATTTCTGATGAGACACCTGGAGAGTTTGTTGGCAAAAAGTGAAACCTGACCTTCACCTGACCTTTATTTTATTAGTAGAAACAGGAGAGGCGGGACTTCCTGTTTTCCCGCATTCAGCACCTTGGAAAAGCTGAGTGAAGCTGACACCCCACCCACCTCAAAAAATTCAGCAAATAGTCTGAGTGGTTAGTGCTCCGTTAGTGCAGGTTTGTGCAGTTAAAATTTTCGTTTGTGCAGCTTTCGTTTTCGAGATATTAAAAATTATATTTTAGGTCATCCAGAGTTCACCATCCCCCCATGTTGCTCCAAAACAAACCAAACTGGGCTAGTTCGTTAGTGCTCCGTTTGTGCAGGTTTGTGCAGTTAAAATTTTCGTTTGTGCAGCTTTCGTTTTCGAGATATTAAAAGTTATAATTTTGGCCGATGACGTCACCATCCCCCCATGTTGCTCCAAAACGAACCAAACTAGGCTACTTCGTTAGTGCTTCGTTAGTGCAGGTTTGTGCCGTTAAAACGGACGTTTGTGCAGCTTTCGTTTCTGAAATATTAAAGATTATTTTTTAGGTCATCCGAGTTCACCATCCCCCCATGTTGCTCCGAAACACACCAAACTGGGCTACTTCGTTAGTGCTTCGTTAGTGCAGGTTTGTGCAGTTAAAACAGTCGTTTGTGCAGCTTTGGTTTCTGAAATATTAAAAGTAATAATTTTGGCCGATGACGTCACCATCCCCCCATGTTGCGCCAAAACAAACCAAACTAGGCTACTTCGTTAGTGCTCCGTTAGTGCAGGTTTGTGCCGTTAAAACGGACGTTTGTGCAGCTTTGGTTTCTGAAATATTAAAAATTATTTTTTAGGTCTTCCGAGTTCACCATCCCCCCATGTTGCTCCAAAACAAACCAAACTGGGCTACTGCTCATCATGAGATATTACATAATTTTCTTTCATACGCCAATTGACTTCACCTAAATTGATGACTGTGGCCTGCTCTGGACATAACCACAAAGCAAGCAGTTATTAATTTCGTATGTTATTGTGTAAGTTAAATTCTGCAGATTTTCAGCTGTTGTACAATGTGTACCTTCTTTTGTTTTGAACTTCAATAAAGATTTACAACAAGAAGAAATTTGTCTCATTTCAAGAAATGTTTTTAGAAAGTAATGTTTTCTCACCAATATAACTTTCTCCACAATAATTGAATCCTGTCAATACAGGACATGCGGCTGTGACCATAACGTAATGTGTGTATTTGTATGATTGTTTAACTGTGCTTTGGTTTCGGAGGTGGTTTCAACAATTATATTCACATTGTTGACTTACTTTCTGCTGATTATGCAGCAAAAGGGTAAAAAACGACAACAACAAAAAATCCATAGCTAACATGCTAGTTGCTTGAGCAAATAAAGTTTTTGCAGAGTAAAACCGGAAGTGCACTGCAGCGTCATTGGTTCAACAAAGTTCATCCAAGTAATGTACTTAATATTTAGTAAGTATATTTTATATTAAAAAAATATATAAAAACAGTATATAAAAAAATTGCTTAAATAGTAGAAATGAGAAACTGGGAAAGCCAACTTAACTTTTTTTAGTTCAAGACTATTGTAATTGTGCAGCCTCTGCTAGAATGTCAATGTTTTGTGGCTTCTTCGAAATTATGTAGACCAGAATTATTATTTTGAGCAATGCTAATCAAAGTCTTTTTATTTTTAAACTAGATGCCTCGACAGCCAGCAGTGGACAGAGAGTCTCTTTTCGCAGTTCTCTGCAAGTCAAAAGAGGCTATCCTAGAAAACGGCAATAGCTGCCGCTGTCTGGACAGAGCTAAATCAGTAGATGGGAAATAAAATGTCTGCAAAAGCCCTGTACACATTTGTAAAGCTAAACAGACAAAACATATGGTCAAGCTTGGAAATAAATGATCAAGAAAGTGATCCTGAAAGCCCCGTGAACACAGAGTTTCACTCGGGCACAACTTCTTCTGGACAATTTACAGATTTTCAGCTTGAAGTTCCATTTGAAGAATGGGTTAAATTTAAACCAGAAAGAGTTGAATACAATGACAGTTTTCATCATCTGGCAAAAGGGAATACACAATTTTAAAACCTGGCACTTGGAGTCACATAATTAATGATCTGGTATGGAAAAAGTTGAAAAGCACATGTACATTTGTATTGCAAAGAACAAAAGTTTATCCAACTGTCACTAGTAAGTACATTGATATCAAAGGCTTCTGTAAAGAGTGTCAAGGCCATGTTAAAATGACATGTGACAGAGAGCCAACGGTCAACAGCCCAATGGTGCTCCAGTGCTCCATCCAAGGTGCCGACATCTCCCTGCACACTGGCCAGTCCAAAAGATTCATGTCAGGAACCCTTCGTGCACAGGTTTCAAAAGAGTTGTGTGAGGGTAGGATGGAACCAGCTGTATGGGGGTCAGCAAAGGCATCAGAGTTGATGGATATTGGAGATCCCGAGAAAAGTCACCTTCCAAACCTGGCAACCTTACGAAAAGCCAAGCAGGAGAGAAAAGATTTGAAATTATGTATTGACAGGATTCAATTATTGTGGAGAAAGTTATATTGGTGAGAAAACATTACTTTCTAAAAACATTTCTTGAAATGAGACAAATTTCTTCTTGTTGTAAATCTTTATTGAAGTTCAAAACAAAAGAAGGTACACATTGTACAACAGCTGAAAATCTGCAGAATTTAACTTACACAATAACATACGAAATTAATAACTGCTTGCTTTGTGGTTATGTCCAGAGCAGGCCACAGTCATCAATTTAGGTGAAGTCAATTGGCGTATGAAAGAAAATTATGTAATATCTCATGATGAGCAGTAGCCCAGTTTGTTTTGTTTTGGTGCAACATGGGGGGATGGTGAACTCGGAAGACCTAAAAAATAATTTTTAATATTTCAGAAACCAAAGCTGCACAAACGTCCGTTTTAACTGCACAAACCTGCACTAACGGAGCACTAACGAAGTAGCCTAGTTTGGTTTGTTTTGGTGCAACATGGGGGGATGGTGACGTCATCGGCCAAAATTATTACTTTTAATATTTCAGAAACCAAAGCTGCACAAACGACCGTTTTAACTGCACAAACCTGCACTAACGAAGCACTAAAGAAGTAGCCTAGTTTGGTTTGTTTTGGTGCAACATGGGGGGATGGTGACGTCATCGGCCAAAATTATAACTTTTAATATCTCGAAAACGAAAGCTGCACAAACGAAAATTTTAACGGCACAAACCTGCACAAACGAAGCACTAACGAAGTAGCCCAGTTTGGTTTGTTTTGGAGCAACATGGGGGGATGGTGAACTCGGATGACCTAAAAAATAACTTTTAATATTTCAGAAACCAAAGCTGCACAAACGTCCGTTTTAACGGCACAAACTTGCACTAACGAAGCACTAAAGAAGTAGCCTAGTTTGGTTCGTTTTGGAGCAACATGGGGGGATGGTGAACTCGGATGACCTAAAAAATAATCTTTAATATTTCAGAAACGAAAGCTGCACAAACGTCCATTTTAACTGCACAAACCTGCACTAACGAAGCACTAACGAAGTAGCCTAGTTTGGTTCGTTTTGGAGCAACATGGGGGGATGGTGACGTCATCGGCCAAAATTATAACTTTTAATATCTCGAAAACGAAAGCTGCACAAACGAAAATTTTAACTGCACAAACCTGCACAAACGGAGCACTAACGAACTAGCCCAGTTTGGTTTGTTTTGGAGCAACATGGGGGGATGGTGAACTCTGGATGACCTAAAATATAATTTTTAATATTTCAGAAACGAAAGCTGCACAAACGAAAATTTTAACTGCACAAACCTGCACTAACGGAACACTAACCACTCAGACTATTTGCTGAATTTTTTGAGGTGGGTGGGGTGTCAGCTTCACTCAGCTCCTTGAAAAAGTTTCCCAGCCAGTTGAACATGATTATAGTTTGTAATAAGATCAAAGAGTAAAAATAGATAATAATATTATTGTTACTATTATAAAAACAAAGCAAGTGAAAACCGAAATGCAGCATTTTTAAAAGTTTTTGCTGAGTGAAAATAATAATGAAGAATGACCGACTGCAGCCGAAATCCCATTTTAGACTAACTAGTGTCAGAGAAGCTTTCCCCAGTTATTCATGCTGAGGTTTTCCGGTTAATTTCCACAGAACAAACTGCACCAACAGTCAAACGCTCTCAGTCCTAAATCTTCCCCAAAGGTCAGGCATGAAGAACGAGTCGCCATGCTGAATACTTGAAACTGGGGTAGAGATGTTTGTCATGTCGGACAAACAAAATATACAGTCGGGACGATCTCCTGACGATCGGTGCCCGCTACGAACGAGATGTTACAGCTGATTTTCAACGCTTGTTCAATATTCCGGGGGACATGGCGAGGAGCCCCGGCGCGCCGTGGATTACCATCGCAGCAGGGAGGAAGCGACGGCGGCGTAGAGAGAGAAGGCAGAAGCGGGGCTGCAGGACCGGCCTGCTAGCTAGGCTACGGAGGCAACCACACAAACCACCGCTCCCCAGCCTGTTTCTCTCCAACGCCAGATCCCTTGCAAACAAGATGGATGAACTGAGACTACAGGCTGCATCTCACAGCGCAGTGAAGGACAGCTGTATTCTTCTGATCACGGAGACCTGGCTGCATCCAGACGTAGCGGACTCTGCCATCGGGCTAGCAGGCTACACAGTACAGCGCCGCGACAGAACGAAAGACTCCGGTAAGAGCAGAGGAGGAGGGCTCTGTGTGTACCTGAACAACACCTGGTTACTAACACAGCGACTGTCATCAGCCATTGCTGCCCAGACCTGGAGTATGTGACTGTTAGATGCAGACCAATATACCTCCCCAGAGAGTTCACCGTAGTCATGGTAACCGCTGTTTACATACCACCGGATGCTAATGCTAAAACAGCTATTGGACTTTTGCATGGCAGCATTAGCCATCTGCAGAGCATCTATCCAGATGCTGTGCACATCATAGCGGGGGACTTCAACCATGCAGACTTGAAGACGGCGCTCCCCAAGTTCCACCAGCATGTAAAGTGTGCTACAAGAGAGGCTAACACTCTGGACAAAGTCTACTCCAACATCAAGCTAGGCTACAGGGCTAGACCACTTCCTCACCTGGGTCAGTCCGATCACCTGTCCCTGCATTTAATTCCTGCTTATGCCCCCCTCAGGAAAACTGTTCCAACCATCACCAAAACCATCAAATCCTGGCCCCAGGATGCGACACAGCAGCTGCAGGACTGTTTCGACAGGACAAACTGGGATGTTTTTGAACATCAGGACCTGGAGGTTTTTACAGACAGTGTACTGTGCTATATCAAGAACTGTATTGACACTGTAGCTGTGGATAAACGCATCCGGGTCTTCCCAAACCAGAAGCCCTGGATGACTCAGGAGGTCCAGCAACTGCTAAAGACCAGGAATACCGCCTTCAGGTCTGGGGACAGGACGCCTACAGTACAGCCCGAGCTAACTTGAAGAGCGGCATCAGAATGGCTAAGTCTGACTACAGGAGGAGGATAGAGGGCTACCTTGATAGCAACAACAGCAGGCAGGTGTGGCAGGGAATCCAGCATCTCACCAACTACAGGACCAACCTCGCAGCTGCGGAAGGCGACGCCACGTTGGCAGAGGAGCTGAACCTCTTCTTTGCCCGCTTTGAGGTGAAGCCAACAGAGGCAGCCACACTACACCAAGCAACCCACAACACCACACCCCTCGCTGTAGAGGAGCACGAGGTGAGGCGCACACTGCGGGCTGTCAACCCAAGGAAGGCTGCTGGACCTGATGGCGTCCCTGGACATGTCCTGAAAGACTGCGCCGATCAGCTGGCTGGAGTCTTCACCAGGATCTTCAACCAGTCCCTAGCCCTGTCTACAGTCCCATCCTGCCTGAAATCTTCCACCATAGTCCCCATACCCAAGAAACCTCACATCTCCTGCCTCAACGACTACCGGCCAGTGGCACTAACCCCTGTGGTGACGAAGTGTTTTGAAAAACTGGTCCGGGGTCACATCACAGCACTTCTCCCTCCTGGCTTTGACCCCCACCACTTCGCCTACAGAGCCAACAGATCCACAGAGGACGCTGTGATCACGGCCCTCCATGCTGCTCTGTCACATCTGGAACAGCAGGGGAGCTATGTGCGGATGCTCTTTGTAGACTACAGCTCTGCTTTTAATACCATCCTCCCTCACAGACTGGTGGACAAACTGGGGGACCTGGGCCTCCCTCACTCCACCTGCATGTGGATTCTGAGCTTCCTGACCAACCGACAGCAGAGAGTTAGGGTGGGAAAACATACATCCACTGCCCTCAGCCTTAGTACTGGCTCTCCACAGGGCTGTGTGCTGAGCCCCCTGCTCTATTGTCTGTACACATACGACTGCACCTCTGCCCACCACAGCAACACCATCATCAAGTTTGCTGATGACACCACAGTGGTGGGGCTCATCTCAGGAGGCGACGAGTCCGCCTACAGGGGTGAGGTGGAGCGGCTGTTGGTGTGGTGCAGGGAGAACAATCTGCTCCTCAACAACTCAAAGACAAAAGAACTCATAATAGATTACAGGAGGAAGAAAACGGACATTACACCACTAACCATCGGGGGAAAATGTGTGGAGAGGGTAGCTGATTTCCGTTTCCTGGGGGTCCACATTGAGCAGGGCCTCACATGGAACATGAACACCTTGGAGCTGATAAAAAAGGCCCAGCAAAGACTGAACTTCCTGAGGGTTCTCAGGAGGAACAGCATCAAGGAGAAGCTGCTGGTGTCCTTCTACAAGTGCTCCATAGAGAGCATACTGACCTACTGTATCTGCGTCTGGTATAACAGCAGCACTGCGGCTCAAAGGAAAGCTCTCCAAAGGGTTGTGAATACAGCCCAAAAAATCATTGGCTGCCCTCTCCCCTCACTGGAGGACCTGCACAGCGACCGCTGTCTAAGAAAAGCACAACACATCACAAAGGACACTTCTCACCCCGGACCTTCTCTGTTCACACTGCTGCCTTCAGGCAGAAGATACAGAGCAACCAGAACCAGAACCAACCGTCTCAGAGACAGTTTCTACCCGATAGCAATAACAAAACTAAATGCAATCAAAAACAACCGTTAATCATCATAAATGATGTATGTGAGAATGTGGCTGTTCTTATTTATTAGTTGTTTTTTTTTTACCAGTTATTTGTTAATTCTTACATTGTGTGTGAATTGTGAGACAGTTATTTTTTGTTTTTAAGCATATGCACCGACTGATGGCACCTTTTAAATTTCGTTGTCCTTGTGACAATGACAATAAAGATTTATCTTATCTTATCTTATCTTATCTTATGTTGAGCTCAGAATCACTTCTGTGACGGTGAAACGCACCGTGACCCGACAGCTCTGACTTTCCTCTGAGGCCACAAACCGCAGAGCAGCTGGACTCACGTTCTGGTACGGCCCCACCAGGAAGCGGTGGTGGACGTATCGCTCCACCAGGCTCGTCTTCCCCACGCTCTCCTTTCCCAGCATCACCACCTTGGCGTCCACGCGCATGGCACTCATGGCGGCGAGGCGATCAGTCAGGGAGTCACCGGGCGGCTGAGGGAGCTGCATGAAGAAAACACAAAGAAATACAGTTTATGTCAGGAATAAAGTCAGAAAGGATGAGATGAAGAAAGAAATGTGATGGAAATACTAACATTTTTCCATATTTATCTAGATATCACAGTACCTAGATGCCACGTTTTTCCATGCCGATTATAAATCCAAATCAAAGTATCACAGGGACAGAATTAAACATTTTTTTAAAGAAGATCCATAAAAATAACAAAACAGCTTAAGGTTAACCAACCAAACTTAATTTAACAAAATCTCAGATGTCAAACCAGATTTTAAAAACTATTTCTATCTGGTACCTTCACTATTTATGGAAGATGATTAGAGGCAATGTAAACAAGGGACTTTTTCAAAAGTCACATTTATGAGATCAAAGTCATAATTTTAGCTTTAGCGAAAAAGAAGTCAGACTATATCAGTGATGGGAAATAATATATAATGATCAAATAATTTATATTGCTATTTTCACCCTGTGGTTTGTACAGGTCAGTGGTCCCCAACCTTTTTATTACCGCGGACCGGGGGAGGGGAACCGTCAGATAATGCTTCTGCATGCTGGTGTTCCTGCTAAAGCCTTTTTTGTCGTTGTTTTTTGCCCTACACAGTAAATTTCGCAGTATTAAATATGCAGTGTTAAAATTCACTGACTCTTTCACAGCTAATACAACAGATTGAGTATAATGCCGCCTGGTTGGTGTAAATTTCCAGCGTCTATACACGTCATGTGACAAGCTCCGCCCACCTCCTCCTCTCAAACCAACAAGTCTAACCGTTGCGTGGACGCCATTTTTCTCCTGCTTGAACAACTGTGGTAAGTTTCTTTTTATAAGATAATAATACCATTTGAATTGTTTTATATAATATTTAATTTGTTCCCCGTATATGAGTGAGTGAGTTTTGTTGTCTTAATACTGAGTTTAATACGGCTAACCTGACCGAGTGAATGCCTAGCTTAAAATGTCCGCCTTAAATCCATGTCCAAGCCATATTGCATAGATATGTGTTTTATTTGTTTATTTGTTTTAGAAATGTAACAAATTCAGCAAAAAATGTCTGGGTTGAGAAAAAATAAGTCTCATGTTGGCTGTACGGCTTTTCAGGTCAACAGTAATGCTAACCGTCCAGCTTTTTTTTTTTTTCTGCTAAGTAAATTTCTATCGGCGTTTGCTTGCGTTGGTGCCAGGAGTTTGCTAAATTAGCTATTAGCTGCTGTGCTCCTTTGTTACGTTAGTCCATATTTTATTCGGGTTGTGTATTTCTAACACAGTTGGGTTCATTTTCAATTACAATTGAGTGACATCTCATTATGAGCGGGATGTTGTGACTTGTGACCGGCAGCCTTCTGACCTCAGCGGTGCTAATAGTCCAGCTAGTTTCATAGTTAACACTGAGTTTGGCGCCAGTGGTGATTTGCGTGCTCTCCCTCGTGCCCAGCATAATGCCTCTACTGTAAACCTTGCTTGACTCCTCCATTAACCGTTGCTAATGCTAATGGAAAAGCCGAAAAAGAAGCGAGGCAATTTAATGGACTGTTCTAGTTAGGCCTGTCACCATAGCAAATTTTGCTGAACGATTAATTGCCTCAAAAATTACTGTGATAAACGATAATATTGTTTGAAGACCTTTTTACACTGATTTAATGGAAATGACGTAATAATGCATGCGATTTCCTGCCAAAGTTAGATACACTTTATTTTCAAAAGAACACTTAACACTGAAACTGATAAACAAAATAAACAAAACAAACAAAAACAAAAATAAAATGGATTCTCAGTCTCCATCAACAAAAAACGCACTTGAAAAAAAACCTAAACAACATAAAGCCAAAGTGGAAATAAATACTGCATTCAACCAAAAGAGTGCAGATTATGAAGTCTGTATATTATGTTGCCCTTCAGTAATAATTAGATTTAAATAGAGAAGATGGGCACATCGACTACCTGATGCAATAATTCACACTACATGATTTTTGCTCCTATTTTTCCCCTTACAACAATCTTAGAAAGTTGGTCTTTCTAAGATTGTGAGGTGTGTTACGGTAGATCGTCGTTTCCGCTCCGATCTAAATCAGGGTTTTTCCCTGACTGGGCGCAGCCTGTTGAATGTGACAGGCAGCCAATCAGAAAGCGCGGATTCTCCTCCGTGTTTTCTGAGGGGAAATTACGGAGGGGAATCCCAAACAGCTGACACGGCGCAACCCGAAGTCCAGCGGACATTGGAGATGATATGTGGAAACAACATTAATGTTTATTCAACATGCAAAGAATATAGAAATGACAAGAGGAGGAGTTGGAGCGAAATTGCTACGCAGTTGATAAACCCAGTAACTTTTCAGCTGTTCTTTGTTAACGTGACATAAATAGGTTATAATGATTTTCATTCAGTCAGGACTTTACGCTGACACTAGCCACATGCATTGCAGGTAGATTGTAGTAAAGCATTGATTAATGCCTGGTTTTAAAATTAGTTAACTGAACTTGTAGCCATTATTTTGTGCCCATTGTTGGACACCACATGGCCGGACCGAACCCGGTCCGGAACCGTTATACCTAGGATTTCTGTCTGTCGGGTAATGTGTGGGTCTGTCAGGTTTTGAAAATGGGCCGACAATCGGCCGACAGCTCTAAGATCGTGTAGTGTGCGCTGGGCTTTACACTAAGGAAATGAGGAGGGGGATGGGGGGAACCGGAGTTGAGCCTTTTTTCGTTCTGTGTCATTAACAGAAAGAGAAAAAGGCCGGAAGAGACGATAATGCCGATAATTAAAATGACGTTGATAGTTTTAATTTGTCGTACGATTAATTGATTTATCGTTTATCGCGACAGGCCTAGTTCTAGTTGTTGCTAAAGGAAAGGGTATTTAGTAACTGTCTAACCTACAAAAGACTAAAATGTAGTCAAATTACTTTGCGCCCAAGCTATTAACGTGTAAACTTTAATCATTGTGTTTTATGAAAACAATGTAATGTAAGCTGTATTAGTTTGTGAAGCAGTTGGCACATGTTTCACAAATTGAAAGCCTTCCAGTACTAAAGATGAATGACTGAGGAATTATGTACTGCAGGAACCATGTTGATTAAAACAAGACTCGGCGAGCTGCAGAAATTTGTCCGACTAACAGTACTGAATCTGAAGGAGTTTTTGATAGCAGGTAAGACACTGGTAGCTTTACACAGGAAGCTATGAGGTGCTTGTAATGTTACTTCACATTGTTTATTCAAAAGTAATGTTCCAGAGTCTATGCACATGTGAGTATTAGAGCAACATAACCTCATAATTGTGGTTTAGACAAGCATCTGTCTTTTTCTCTAGCATTTGCAAACTTTGGCGTGTCAGCTATAACAGAGGGCGTGAAGGTTGTTGACAGTTCTGGGACTGAGTTGGATGAAGATGTATTTGAGGATGTTGTTAAGGATCCCTCAGCTGGAGTCCTAACCATCAAATATGAAACTGGTTTGTTATATTTGTAGTTCATGTTAGTATTTAATAAGCTTGCTATTTCATTGTGGTTAGTGTTTTTTGTCTTTCATCTGCTTCTCTTATGGTCAGAATTTGTCTCCATGGTGGAATTGCCTGAGGAATCTCAGCCAAGCTCATCGGATTCTCAAGAGACACTCATTCTTTCAGAGAGTCCTTCCGCTAAACGCCAGCGCCTGGACACAAGCTAAGCATGTAAGAATTGACACGCAAAAACAAAAAGTATTTAGTTTTAAAAGCCTTTATCACTGTTTCCCCCAGAAAACCTGCTATGCTCAGAAGGGGTGCTAGAACAGTTTTTGTGTTAAATGTTAAAAGTTACAAAAAAAATCAGAAGTGCAATAACAGCTTGTTAGGCCAAGGGGCAGGTGCAGAGATGGGGCAATTGGTTTGCACATCCTCGCACCAAGTTCAGTGCGTCAAATTTAGCTTACTTTGTTTTTACTGTTACTGGTGCATAAAAAAATGAACAAGTAAAATAAACAAATAGATCCTGGTGATCCACCAGTCTTATAACACACGCTGCTTTATTATCGTTTATATTTGAAAAGAGAATGTTGTTTTTTTTTTTTTTTTTTACTAACATTACTGTTTTGATATGTATTTAATAAAAGCTGAAATGTTTTGTTGTTTGAAGTTGGTGGAATCCATTTTTAACAATAAACTTGGTTGTTGTTAAAAGGATCATGAAGGAATATAATCGAAGCGAGTGCCTCACAGATGAAACCAGAAGGAAAATGGTTAACTTACTGGCAGCTGACATGACAGAGAAGAACGGGTCAATTGTAAATAGGCTTTAGTTAGCTGTCTAGATGAAATTAAAGATTTTGTTAAATCCAGTGCATACCTTGATAATATACCTTAACCAATTAAATTTTGCAGGACATCACCACCCAGAGAGGTTAAAGAAATGTATGCCAGAGGAATTGTGAGCTTATTCCCCTACCTCAGTGATCCATTCTCCAGGAATGGTTATGTAAGTCATATACCATAATTGACTGTGTTACGGTGAACACAGTAACACATTGAAAACTTTTAGTTTCTATCAGATTATATGTTTAATCTGGAGTCTATGGATGCGTATACGCATCTTTTTACATGTGATTTGTGGCAACGCAGCAGCAAGACTCCGCCTCCCCCAGTCTCAATTTCAACTTGTGCTTAAAGTGCACATTTTAAACTACACACCAGTTTTTAAATTGTGTTAATAGGCCAAGTAAAACCGGAGGTATGCTAAAATAAGTAAACCATATTTTTCCAAATGTCAGAGAAATGTTAAAAACGGGCTTTTCTGGGAATATGACAGGAAATGAGCTTCAAACGCAAAAAACGAAACACAACATTAGATTTCTTTGTTATTGGAAATGTCACATCTTCAACAAATAATTTTATTGCTAAGAAACAAAGTGAAGTTGCTCACGTTATGGTGAAAGAGAAGCGGAAACGGAGTAGCGGCAAAGGTAGTGAGATCGTGAAATTGATGCAAAGTTTGGATATCGGGGCGATCGGTGGCATCCATAAGTAATTAGTTCTTAGCTTAGTGGTTTCAGTTCCGTATATAAAGAATTACCTGAAGAATGAACGCGCAGCGGCGCTCTGCTTTGAGCTGGAAGACGAAGAGGGGAAACCTGCAGCCGCAGTCTGGGAGCAGTGAGGATTGCCATGATGACGATGGCGGATCAATCATTCTTATTAGCAACTGACAAAGAGTATCAGAGACTGAGAGATCGATGAGATCCTGGCAGTTTAAGAGGCAGCTACTCAGAGATCCAAGCAGGGGAATGGCGGCGCTGCGCAGCTGCAAGGAGTCGATCACTACGTGGTGAGGCAGAGCCACTCCCCCAGCAGTTAGTAGTAAACAGCTTACAGCCACGGCTAGCTCCAACAAGGTTTTTCTTATAGTCCAAAAGACCTTTTTTACCTTGTTCCCCCAAACAATTGCACATTTTTTTATCATCTTGTTTTGACCTATGACGTTTTTTCGAAAATTGCATACAAACAAATGAGGAATTGCCTTCATTTTCATGCAAATAATGTTGTAAAACTGTGTTGTTTGCAATATCTTTTACATAAGTTTAAGAAATTTACAGTATATATTGTAATTCTAAATTATAAAAACCATATTTTGTGAATATTTGACATTTTCACAGTGGAAAAAATGTACATTTTTCCAAATCGGATTTTGTTTTTCCTGTGACTCAAGGTCCAAAATGCAGCCACAGTATGTCCAAAACTAAAAACTACGTGTAAATTCATAAAGTTCAGATTGTCCTGAAAAGAATTATACCACATAAGGCAATATTATATATAATATAATGGTTTCTATTGGGGTAAAATCAAAATTGGCCAAAAACAACCATATGTACCTGGACCCTAGAGGGTTAACTGATACAGTTGCTTTGCAAATGAGTTTCCTTAGGTTGCAGTTGTAAAATTGCTGCTGAGATATATATATATTTTTTTACATTTCAACTGTGTTTTATATAAACCTTTTAAAAATATAACAATGCTATAAACAGTTTAAAATCATAAATCCATTTGTGGACATTACCTTTACCAAGTTATATTTAAACTCTGAGATGTCTGCTCTCAGCAGATTTGCTGGTTGTGTCAGTCAAAATCACCTGATCTGTCATTTTATTGGCATTTGACTATTTTCTGATTCAATGCTTGTTGTGGTAACTTTGGTTTGCACAGAAATTCTTCATCAGCTTTTAGCTATGATTCTGATGTTCCTGTTTTTATGTCTGTCTGTTTTTGCCATCCCTTCAATCCCCTAGGAGCATTATTATGATGCTGCAACATACTCTCCGTCTTTCCATGTTTCAAAGGGTTAGGGTTAGGTTATTATTTATTTTGATAAGTTTAGAGTCATGTAAAAATTGTGTATTTTTGTGACAAGTCAAAAATGAATACAATTAATGTGGCCGGGAGATGTTTAAGTTTTTTACTATCTACATCCTAGGTGGAGCAGGATTTTGTCCTGATATTTGGAGAAGATGTTTCTGGAGAAATGGACGACCACGTTCAAGAGAAAGATCATCCAACAAAGCAGAAAGCTTCCAACCACCAGTGACCTTGAAGAACTTCTCCTGGCAGCTGATACTCCTGAGGATGGCACTGAAGTGGATGATGACATGAGTAAGGATGACCTTCCACATTATGTAGGATTCAATTATTGTGTGAGCTTCACTTAGCGATGTATACATAATTTAAATTGCATAATCACTAGGTTTTGATGGTCAATTCAACATCAAATTTCTCTTATCACAGGTTGGGACAATGACCTCTCATCGATTTTGCTGCTGCTACACCTGATTCCCCTGTCTGCCTTGGGTCGGCGGAGACCAGGGAAGGCGTCTGCCTCCCAAGCAGAGAAGCATCTTGTGGTCTTCAAGAAGGTTTGTATTTGTTGCAAATTTTAATTTTATTCACCTTCCTCTCTTGGTGCTTTTGACAAACTGTTTAAGGCACATTATGTGTTTGCTACAACATACAACCCCATGCTGTGCAACATGTTTACGTTCATCCAGACCACTGTGTACAATATAGATGTAGGTAAAGTGAAAGAAAGTCCTCGGGCTAGGTTGCTTCACTAGTACTTGGAAAAAAAATCTGTTTGGCATTAAGAGTTAAGTTGCACAAATGTACTTGTTCGGTATATACGAGTAGATGGTTCATGGTTACTCGGATGGAAAAACTCTTTGCCTTAAATGTACTCTGTCAAGTTCGAGCCGTCTATTGTAAAGGGATGTACACCATGTGACACTACCAAAAGTTAACAGTGGATCTTAAGAATGTGCTTTTGTTCAATAAATAAGTTAAATGCATTTCTGTGGTAACTTGATTTTATTCAATTGTACATTCAACTCTACAAAAGTGTAAAAATAGCACTTCATATTTATCTGTGCATAGTTGTTTTTTCACAGCTAAAGAGTAAATTATGAACACAGTAGTGTGTCAGATTAACACTCATAGGAGTTATATGAGCCTCCAGTGTAAACCCTCAATGACTCAATGCAGTGTTGAAAAGCATGAGAATAAGTTGTTTTTTCACCATTATGGAGTAACTTATTAACTCTGATAAGAATCATATTTACTCTTATCAGAGTTATTTGACTAGGCGTGTTACGTTTTATTAACACTGTACAGTGTTAAATTTTAACTCTATTTTGAGTTAAATTGTACTCTGAAAGTGGAACACTATGGAAAGAGTTAAATTGACACCAATTCCTATAAGGACCAAATAGACTCAGACACAGTGTTAAATTGAACTCTTTAAGTGTTGATTTAACACTACAAAATTTACTGTGTATTTTTTATTTAGTTTAACCAATTCTGATTATGTTTTTCTTCAAAATCGCTGAATTTTCGCATTTTCCCATTCAAATGCTCGGAGCGCAGCAGGTGAGGCAGCAGTGAGTTGAGTCTCACCTGGACTGATCAACCTCTCACTAACTGCACTGGCTGCTATTCTATGGGAGCATGCTCCTCCTGTCTGTACGTCGCCAATAAAATGGTTAAAACATTTAATATTTAAACTGATTTTCCATAATTTAGCTTACTTAAATAATGTTCAGTGTTTGTTGTCACCAACTGTGTGTGTAACGTGTTTCTGTGCTGAGCAGCGATCAGAAACCAGAGAACAGATTGGAGGTGAGGCAGGCAGTTCTCTGGCCTCATGGCAGGGGGCGCTCATGATCCCAGACATTGTGACTCCACAACTGCAGAGTAAGAGACAGTAACAGCGAGCTAGCCACGGAGCTAGCCATACAGTAAAATGCAGCGATATATTTATAGTTTTCTCCTCATACCACAGCAATAATAATCGCACAACAAACATTAACCCTAAAACCAAACCACTGCAACAGACTGAATGTTCTGCTCTTTGTGTGGGAAATATTTCAGTGTTTTTGTGGCGTTGTTGTCAGTTGCTATGGCAACGAGTCTGCGCGTAGTGATACAGAGAGCGAGAAAGACGTGGTTTTGAGTTTTACTTTAACGGTTTTTCCCTTTGCTGTGGAGCACGAAATTAATAATATCTACATGTCCAAGTTTGATTGAGTTAACAGAATTATTCTACGGCGGCAGCGCGGCTATGATGACATGAAGAAGAAAAGTGTTTTTGCCCTCCAGCGTTGTCCGCATGCGTGAAATTTCCTTATGTAAATAACATGCAGGGGGTCTATATTTGTAAATCTGATTATGATTAAGTCAGAGCCTCACCAGCTATGACCTCACCGCACGTTACTGATATATATATTTATAAACAATAAAACGACGTGTTTTTATTGAACCTATAACCTACATTATTTCCTACGGCAGAAAGTTGGAGTCACTAAAAAATTGACTTGACTTTCAAAATAAGTAAAAAATCTGAATTTGTCGACAAAAGGAAATTCTGAGAAAGGTCTGCTTCCCCCTTTCTCTGTGATACAGAGTAAAATCGAAACTTTAGTCCTACCTGTAGATAAATGCTGCTGTGCGTTGGGAAACGTAAACATGACACAGCAGCAGAGCGCTAACATAGCCAGGCTAGCAATGCTAACCGAACCGAACCCCGTTACAAACTCACCTGGTTGCTAGCGTCACTCCCCCAATCTCTCTAAACATCCGATCACGTCCCGCTTCCAGCAGGGAGCCAAACCGCTTCTCACACCCGCCTACCAGGCCCGTTTCGAGGCTGACACGCTGCCCAGCAGCTGGCTCGTCATCTCCGTCCAGCAGCGGGTGGAGGAGCTCCGACTGGATGGCGGCGGAGGCAAAGTTAGCTCCGCTCGTTGCGCAGCGGCTGAAATCACAATCCGGTCGCCAGAAAGCGGACGATACAGAAACGGTTGGAGGCGGTTGAGCGGGCCGAGCGGGTTCTCATTCAGAGGACGAGATGTTTGTGCCTGGGCTGGGGACAGAGCTCCCGCTGAGCTTTGTTTGGTTGGTTAGGTCGGAACTAATGAGCGAGCGCTGCTGGTTTCCAGAAACCGGAAGTGGTTGAGTTGTTCGAGACATTCTCCGGATGTTTTTCCTCCTAATCATTAAAATAAAAGCGTTACTGTTTATTGAAGCGTTTTTTTGTTTGTTTTGATTTTTTTAAAGAATTAATTATAATTAATTTATGAGGAGTAAGCCGAGCAAACAGTACAGTTAGTAATGTAACAAGTAATAAACGTAAAAACCAATATCATACCTATCTCTAAAATAAAATGTTTTGTAAAGACAAATATTACCTAAGCTAAATATACTTTAATTATAAATAAAAACCGAATTATATTGCAACTGTCTAATTATTTAGAATAGAATAGAATATACTTTATTGATCCCCAGGGGGAAATTGCTTATTTATTGAAAGCTACTCCATCTTAGGTTATAAATACAAAGTTTGTAAAATATATATACCTAAAAGTGATAAGTTCAAAATGACTAGATATAAACAAATAAATAACAAGCAATCAACATGCAATATATTAATCAATAACTAACCTATAAATGAGCGCAATTGTTTATTTAAATTGTTGATTTAAATAAGGGTTTGTTTACTAAGGCCAGTTTAATGCGTTTTAGCTACACTTTGTTTTGTAGTGTTTCTATTTTTGATCAGAAAATAATGTTCATTTTGTCTAATGATCTCCATAATATAGACATATAAAACAATGAAATATATTATGTTCCACATAAAATTATTGGGTAGGGTTAGGGTTAAAAAAAACCCCTCATTTTTGACAAATTAAAAGTTAACTTGCCACTTACAACATGGCGGACACACTGACGTTTCGTTTATTCTGTTGAGCGCACTGTCCAATGGCGAACGCCCGTCTTGCCACACTCCTCATGTTATTGGATAACATCGTGAACGGGTGGTGCTAATGCTGAACGGTAATTGGTCCATTCCTCAGGAACTCTTGTGCACTCAACTGAGACACGCACACTCGTGAGGTTGGAGAAGGACGCCAACATGGCTGAAGCAGAGGGGAGCGAAGTTACTTCAGGAGGAATTTTCCAAGAAATCTTCACCTCCCCGTTGAACCTCACCCTGCTCAGCCTCTGCTTGTTCTTGTTGTACAAAATCTTCCGCGGCGACCGGCCGTCGGACCTTGGCGAGGTGGAGAAGCCTCTGCCTAAAATGAAAAAGAAGGATTTCACTCTGGCAGAGTTGAAGCCTTACGATGGAGTGCAGGATCCGCGGATTCTCATGGCCGTTAACGGGAAAGTATTCGACGTGACCAGAGGAAAGAAGTTCTACGGACCAGGTAAACGTTCCTAAAAGCTGCGGTTTCCTCCCGCCTTCCAGCATCTAAGCTAGCCTGAGGCGACCGTTTGTCGTTTCCAAGGTTTAAACAGCTGGTTCATTTCACCAGCAGACTCCGTGCTCTGGGTTTTGGGTCGTTTATTTTAGTTTTTCTGCTGGAATGTGGCGTCACACCCCTTTAATCTGATTTTTATTTTAAAGCGGAGAGGCTGTGGCAACCTTTAAATCAGAGATCGTCTATGAACAAGTTGACTCCTTCTCCAGAAAAAGACCATGGACTGTCGCAGAGCATTTAAAGTGACAAATAATTAGTATTATTGCAATCAAATGATTAAGACTCATTTACACTATTTTCTTAGTTGTTGTTTTCATTTTTATTTATTTAATGTCTTTTATTTAATGTTCTTATTAAATGAATGGTTGAATTGACTAAAACTTTGAATTTATTGTAATTTGAGGTTTTTCTAAACAGAAATCACATTGTTCAATTTGTGTGCGTAAGAAAAAAAACACACACTTATTGATTCCAATATCCTCTCAACTTAATGTCATACCAGATTATATCAGGTACAGCAGAATGAAATAGTTTTAGTTTTCTGTGATTAGCATAATCCATAGCATCTGTTTTTATTTTTGAACATTATTTTAGGTTCAAATTCTGACACTAAATCCCTCATTTGTTGCTCTTTAAAATCTCGCGTGCGCCTTTTTATCACAGAATAACATCTGAATGTCGGATTTACTTAATGAAGTCATTTTTTCCAGGGGTCACAGGAGCGTTTCTGACTCAACCTGTTTGGTTTTTATCTTATCTCATTCTGTAACCTCTGCTGTGCGTGACCTCTGACCGACTGGATAACCGGCGGCCGTCATCCAAAGTCTGCAGCCCTGGACTTTAAATCCCAGCAGGAGATCATGGTTTAACTGATTTTCATGTTTTTAACGTTTTTGCATAAAGTCATTTTTCACAGCAGCATCTGCAGCCTTGAATGTGTCTAAAAGAGGCAAAGTTAAAACTCAACAAACATCAATATAAAGGAAGTTTATAAACTGAAATATCATAAATATTCAAGTTGAAGTTGAATATTTATGATTCTAATGCTTCAGATTATCCGTTGCATTCAGTGAGGATCTGATAGTATGACGCTTTCACTGTGTTATTGAAATATTTTAAAACAAAATGAATATAGCATGATATTTTTATTTGAAACAGAAAAGTAACTTATATTAAAATAATATAAAATTGGTTATGTGTTAATATTAAAATTAAAGTCTTTGACCAGGAGCCATTTATGCTGCTAGCGCTAGGCTAGCACGTTAGCTTTGCTTATATTTACCCAGAATGCCCTGCTCTGTAGTCCACTTCCTGCTTTTAGAGCGGTTTCCGGTCCGCTTGGCGTTCACATTCAAACTGAACCCAGACTAAGGTTTAGAGGACCAGAGGTCAGAGGTCGATTAGAGTTCACACCTCACCAACTGGACTTTGACTAGGCAGACAAAGCGGAGTCGGGTTAAGGCTGAAGGGGTCTGAATGATAAAATCCTTAATTGATTTAGAATAACTGACTCTTCCTCTGGAAGGTTCCCGTTGCTTTAAATGCTCGGTGTTCTTGTTTCTAGCTCCCCCTGCTGTTCAGCCTGTGATTAGCAGATAAAGCTACAGAAACGTTTGGTGTTCTGATCAGCATGCAGACGTTTCATATATATTCACAATTTAAATAAATGATTTTCATTTATCAAAATCAAACTAAACACTAAGCCTGTAATAATAACGCCTTATTCTGGATGATTAATTGCTCCAGACGTTTTTATAATTAATATTGTTAATAATAACGATAATATTGTTGTTTTGAGATCATTTTCCAGTAATATATTGGTAATAATGGCGTAATAATAGAGCAAAAACAGACTCTCACAGATCAACAAACTTTAATTTCCAATGAACATTTAACTCTGGAACTCAAATACATTTTAAATATCTAAAATAAATAAAACAGAATCAATAAATAAAATGAATTATGAAAATTATCCCTAAAAAACACTAAACCGAAAACTTTATCATCCAGTTTTTGGTAGGAAGAGAAAAACAATAAATCATAGAATTGGAAGTTATTGATATGACTTAAATTTGTGATGTGATGAGTTGATTTATCGATGGTTGTGGCCGGCGTCCCTGCAGACGGGCCGTACGGCGTGTTCGCCGGCAGAGACGCCTCCAGAGGCCTGGCCACCTTCTGCCTGGACAGAGACGCCCTGAAGCCGGAGTACGACGACCTGTCGGACCTGAACGCCATGCAGCAGGAGAGCCTGGCCGAGTGGGAGACGCAGTTCACCAGTCGGTTTCCTTTCTACTCATCCATTTTCTGTTTCTGATCATTTTGGAAAAACACCGTTAAAACATTCTGATTGGTTCTGAGGTTTTAGCGATCAGAACCAAGCGGCTTTCAGGTTCACCTGATCCAGACGTCCTGCTCACATTATCAATAAAATAATCAGATTTCACATTTCAGATTTATTCGTGTCCCAAATTGGGCAACAAAACATACCAAAAGGACATGTAATACAAATCCATACGTAATGTGAAGAATGCAGCGGGTGTTTCATTATCACTAGACCAGGTGCAATCCCCCCACCTGGTCCTGCAGTAAGATGAGACATTGCTGCAGGAACAAAGGAGAGCTTCGACCTGCTGCTTTTTCTACTAGGAGTCTGAGTCTGTAAAGGACGAGAAGCATCAGCAATAATGGCTTTAGTTTTCCTCATGATTAGTTTTCTACACTGTTCTGTTAGTGATTATTGATCAACTCCTAAGATCTTATTGCTAGTATGTTTTAATCTGCTAAGGGAGTTTTTTAAAAACACGTAATCAACATGTGTTTTAATCTTTCTGCTTCAGACTGAACCTTTTTAGTTGTTCCTAACTCCTGATTGATTCTAACTGGGACTGAAGATAATTATTGTTTTAGTTATTGATTAATCGATTAATCAGATCAAATAAACGGGTATTTCTGCATTTAGCTGCTTAAACCTTTTTCAGACATTATATTTACTGTTATTGCATTTTAGGCAATAAAATATTTTCTTTAAGAGAGGAATCGAGTTATTTATTTGCATCTTTTAATGGTTTAATACATTAAAAAACTAAAGCAGCTAAATGAAAAGTTAGCCCATTTTTATCATGTTAATCAGAATCACTGGAATAATCTGTGACTCAGCCGAAGATTATTTCAGTTTCCACTGGAAAAACCTTTAAATCCTGAAACCTGATGGGTTCTGTTGCAGTGAAATACGATTACATCGGGAAACTGCTGAAACCGGGAGAAGAACCGAGCGAATACACGGACGAAGAGGAGGGAAAGGACAAGAAGAGCGACTAGAGGACGAAGAGGAGGACGAAGAGGAGACTGGCCTTACCGTTTGTAGCGCCTTCGCTCTGAGCTTCAGGACTTTCTGAGAAAACATTTCCATTTCCTTCAGCTTTGGACCAATCACTGATCTGCGTTTCTCTCCGTTTCTTCGGGCCGTTAACGGTGAAGCGCCGTGTTTCTGCTCAGATCGTCTCTTTGTAATCGGTTTCATCTGAACTCAAACTCGGCTGAATTGGTGAAAATAAAAATGTGTCAGAAGCTGTTTGGACTCTTTCTGATGAAAACCTTTTAAAGACGATAAATTAGCATAATTATTGCATCTTAAATGTTAAGGAAGCTGCATGTAGACGGAGTTACAAACAACTGATCTGGACTGTTTTGTACATAATCGATTCCCAACCTGAACAGAAACGGTTCATTCAGATTTCTGCTGTTTTCTCTGCTTTTACATTGTGAGACATTTTAAACTTTTTGCTTCTTTTTTATGTTTAAGATGAAATATAATCATTTGAAGACTTTTAATGACACTACGCTCTGAAACTACTGTTGTAATAAACTGCTTCTGTTTTTATTATTTTAGCACTAAATCAGGATCTGATCTTTACATTTATTCTGGTTACTAAAATGATCTTCTGATGGTTTTAAGCTCAAACTCATTTAAAGTTTATTTTTCTGTTTTGCTCTTGTTTTACGCATTTAATTTGTTATAAAATGAAGCAATATTTTCCTGTATGTATGCATAGGGTCTCAGACATAATCTCTGAATCATATTTTGATTTAATAAAGAAAAGTTTAAAATGACCAGCTGGGTGACTTTTGTTTCAGTTTCTTAAAGTTAAACATTTACAAATTAAGTAATTTTTTTTTTTGTTGAGCAGATATTAAAACGGATAAAAACACCAGCAATCAGCCTGAAACCTGGAGTAGTGATGACCTCTGACCTCTGACCTGACCCTTCACAACCACATAAAGACGGTCACAAAGTCGGTCTTTTATCAGCTGAAGAACATCTAGAGCAGGGGTGTCAAACTCAATTTCACCAAGGGCCACTTCAGCATATTGGCCACCCTCAATGGGCCACATTGACGGTATAAATCAGGAATGCCCAAGTGCAATCCTCCAGACGGCAACTTTTAGATGCGTCCCTGCTAAAACATACCCCAGACAAAAAGTTGACTTCCCTCATTAGCAGCAACTCAGTTCTGTAGAGGGCTATGAATGAGTCAATGATCCAGGCGTGTTAGAGAAAGAACGCATCTAAAGTTGCAGAGTGATAGGTCTGGAAAACTAGACTTGGGCAACCCTAGCATAAATGTATGAAAATACAATGTTAAAAATAAATTAAACACCTCATATTGTTAAATAACTGATTTTATGTATTCAAGTTTTAAATATTACATTTGAGTTTGCATGGATGTAAAATTACTGCTCAGTTTAAAAATTACAGTATTTTTAAACTGAGCAGTTTAAAAATATGCTCAGTATTTTTAAACTGCTCAGCTAAACTTCGCTCTTTAGCTCGTTAGCTTGTCGATGTTTCAGTTTTATTCGCTGGGAAAATTATTCTTTGTCTGCTTTGAAGATAAGCAGACAAATAATAAAAAACAAGTTTTGATATTAACTCTCAACTTCATTCACAAAACGTTTTCGTTATTTATTACACAACGAACATGTATTTCACATAAGAACAAAACAATGAGGTGAAGTTGCCTGTCCTTGAACACAACGCTGATCCCTCTTCACCCTGTCACCAACTCACACACATCCTCATTGTGTTGTGTTCTGTAAATAAACAAAACACAAGCAAAATCAATAAACTATATGCATATTCCAGTATACTGAGTTTTGGTTTTACATTCATTCTATTTAAATGTAGTTTGTTTGTGCTTACCAATGTTTTCTGGCCGGATGTCAGGCACCGTTTTCCCCTGGTCAGTTCGTCGATGTCTGGTTTTAGTTCTATTCTGTGGCAATCCGCAAAACGGCGTGTAGGTTTTCGTCAGTAATGCGCGATCTGTGCTTGGTCTTGTTTAAATTCATTATTGAAAACATCTGTTCGCACAGATAGGTGCTTCCAAACGTGGACAAAACACGAGCTGCATGGAGTCGAAGCTGTGGCATCAAATCAGGGGGCAGGAGACGGTAAAAGTCCTCGATTGAAACATCACGGGACTTCGCTCTTTAGCTTGTTAGCTTGTCGATGTTTCAGTTTTATTCGCTGGGAAAATTAATAATCAGCTTGAGGTGACTCTGCTGCACTCTAGTGGTGAGAAGCCGTAATGTTGGATGCTAAGAATCGGAAGGCATTATGGGAGATGTAGTTTGTAGTCAATTCGTGCTCAAAACCTATTTTAAGTCAATCAATGGGGCTGTAAAACGGTGGTAGGGGGGAGAGGGCCACATAAAATGACGTAGCGGGCCACATGTGGCCCGCGGGCCTTGAGTTTGACACATGTGATCTAGAGCATTAGTGCCGTCAGGGGAGGCAGATATATCACCTGCCATCATGGAAAAATATAAAATGATCAAATAATTTATATTGTTATTTTCACCCTGTGGTTTGTACTATAAAGTATTTATTTTTCATTTAGTTTAACCAATTCTGATTATTTTTTCTTCAAAATCGCTGAGTTTTCCCATTTCCCATTTAAATGTTCAGAAGCAGTTTTTCCCCTTGATGTGGAGCAAAGACAAAATGAATAATATCTACATGGAGTTAACGGAGTTATTCTACGGCGGCAGCGCTATGCATGACGTAAATGAATATGTCAGGCTTTTATTAAATTTCGCATGCTCAGAATTTCCTTATGTAAACAATAACATGCAGGGGATCTATGTTTGTAAACATGATTATGATTAAGTCAGAGCCTCATGCGTTTATCTTCAGTCGCTTTGATTCCTGCAGCAGCTGCTGGAGTTCTGACCAGAACCAGGAGGATAGAGACATAAACCCAGTTCTTCAGAACCTCCACTGGGTCCCTGTAGCTCAGAGAATAAACTTTAAATCCTGTTAGTTTATAAACCACTGAACGGATCAGAACCACAACACATTAAAGATCTGCTGCTGCTGCTGGATCAACCTTCCAGACCCCTCAGGTTCTGGTTCTGGTTCTGGTTCTGGTTCTGCATCAGAAACACTGAGATCCTTTAAATCCAGACTAAAAGCAGCTGGTTAGAGTTTTACTTGAAACGTAATCAATAATCAATTTAACGATGGAACTCGACTTAATGTCCCGATTGATTGTTGATTCTGTTTCATGACTTTCTATGATGTAAAGAAAAGCTGCTGAAACTTTCTGTACAGATCAAATTGGATTTGATTTAGTTTAATACTTTTTATGATCATCAGTTAATTTAACTTTATAAAAATAATTTTAAACTGTAAATGTAAATTAATGTTTAGTATCAAATATATTTAGAACAAAATTAATACTGAATGTTTTTCATTTTTTTGCATCATGTTTGTTGTATTTTATTGTGATTTTATGGGACAAAACAAAGAAGAGAATATTTATGAAGTGAATAGTAAGAAAGGAAAAAGGGTTTTTCAATTTGTTTTAAATGTCTTTGTATTTGCTGATGGTCAAACTTTGATGCTCTGGGTCATGCAGAGTGAAGTTTGGTCAGATTGAATGGAGCAGGACTTTTCAAGCCTCACTGCAGATTCTCCATTAGATTTTAGTCTGGACTTTGACTGGGCCATTTGAAGACATGGCTATTTTTGGTTTGGATCGGCTCTGACTGATTCTGCTGCTGGAAGGAGAAACTTCAACATGCCTTCCAGAAAGGGCCAGTCTGTAGCTCTATGATGTAGCAACGCATCCCCACAGCATGATGCTGCCACTACCATGTTCCACTACTGAGATGGCGTGCAGAAAGTTTCTGACACATCTAGGCCAAACAGCTGTAGTTTAATGTTTGCTGTGTTCCCTATGCTGCTCAAATCAAACTGCAGATAATAGTTTTTAATCATTCTTTTCTGGAAACTGAAGCAGTTTCCAGAAAATGACTCATAGTTTTCCTGTAAACAGATTCTCTGCTTACTTTTAAATGTTGAGACAGTTCTTTAAGGTAAAAAGTCAACAGACAGAGGCAACATGCTGGACAGGTGAGAGAATTGACTGCATTAAAAGCAGTAAAATATATATGCATTTCAGTTAATTCATAAATGCCTTAAAAATCAGTTTTTCCTCATGCTACAAATTAGAATATCAAACATTTTATCTTTGTTTGCCTTACATTAGTAATTCAACTTATTTAGAGGGTTCTAATTAATGTGTTGGATCCTCTAAAAGTGAGCAGGTCTAAAGTTATAAAATAAAAACTTCAGAATATTTTTACTGGACTGAACAACAGAACGTGAAGTACAGATGTTACAGTAACATATCAATATTTGTAGCATATCTTCACATACCGCTAGAAGTTTAAATGTTCTCATCTCAGGGGCAATTTAAGGCCAAAGCAAAAACTATTCCTGGTGTGTTATAGAATTAAAAAGGTAAGTGTCAGAAGTGGGATTCGAACCCACGCCTCCATTCGGAGACCAGAAGTCCCGTTGATACGGAAGGTTTGATCCTTGAGTCTGGCGCCTTAGACCACTCGGCCATCCTGACACAGTCACATTGTAGAAATTTCACTATATATTTAATCCGTCTCACAGACTTAAGTGTTTTGATTTTGAATATAAAGGATTATTCTATTATGATGTATATGTGGAAAATGACGTACATGTGTTTAGTTAGGTGTAGGGCGTACAATACTTTTAACGGTTAGTTTTTCTGTACGCATGCGTATTGTAAAAGTCCCAGTCATGCGGCATTGAAGTAGCCAGCTCGAACGGAAATATTTTAAAGAACAGAACAAAAGTTTTTGTACATGCCGTTTAATTATGATTGTTTTATTCATTTTATCTCATTGAGTTATTACAGGGATGGTATTTAACATATACTTATTTAAGTTGTAGACTATACAGTTTTAGAACTCATTCATGTGTTAAAACTACGGTACGTGAACGCCTCAGCTTCCGGTATATCTGCCTCTGACGGCCATATTGGACTTTTTCAAGGGTATCTGAAGACGCTAAGCCAGACGACATGTACCGGTTTGCGAAGACTGTAGCTATCCTCGGAGGTAAGGAGACTGCTTTCCTTTGTAATTTATATCCTATTTTATGTTATTAGATCAAAGATCAGTCTATTATCAATCAACAGAAGGGAGTAAAAAGGTTTTTGGTTGTTTGACCGCCCTCCTACATGCCTGCCGTTAGCTAGCCACTAATAGCATGCCCTATGGAATCCTGATGCATTCACACATTATGCGTTTTTATGTGTTTTACTGCATAAAACACATAAGCCCGGGGTTCTGGTAATTCAAATACACAACTTACATTGGTGAACACAGTACGGTGTACTAAGTGTTTTCCAGCTCGGTGTAATTAAGATTACAGTTAGTTTGAAAATGTTAGTGTCATAAAACACAAGCATTGTTGTTCCTGCGAAGTCAATCAGGACAGAAAAGCTCACAATAATTTTTCTTAAACACGTTAAAATCTACTGTAAAATAAACACTTGATTTCAGAAGTGGGTTTGTAGTTTCTTACAGGACTGCACTTCAACTTTTACAAATGAAAAATGTTTCCAAGAAATATAAATGCTATCATTTTCAGGAAAAACTTTTGGATGACAGTCTTTCACACCAAAACGGCCTTTTACTAGTTATACAAACTTATTTTAAATCCGTGGTTTATTCTTGTTTTATTTGCAGAGTCCAGGTTATCTTTATGTCTCATTTGTATTTAATGTGTTTTTTTTTTATCTAGATGCATATAATGTTCTACATTGCTCATTAAGGTTATTCTGCTCGTTCAAACTCTAAAAATCTTGTACCTCTATAATATGTTCCTTTTCATTTGAAGACGAGTTAAACCTATTAAACTTTTTAAAGTAAAATGAGTTATTATTTTAGTTTTATTGTTGAAGTAACCAGATTGACTTTTTTTATCCATAAATAACGTTGATGTTGACATTTTGATTGGAGTTGTGCGAACGCTCCTCAGACTGTCTGCTTGTGGTTTCTGGAAAACGTATTCTCCATCAGTTTTTAATTTTGCAAAGCTTCATTCTGATTGAGACTTCTATTTCTGCTTTTACACATGTTTATAATTAATGGTAATTTATTGTCCATGACAGCCACCTGATCTCTTTATTTCTTTAGTTGATGATGCGTAGCCTCCAATGCGTCGCCTCCAGGATTAAACCCAGGCGGTGTCTCTCTGTCTCTCTGTCTCTCTGTCTCTCTGCAGGCCGGGCCGGGCGGCAGCTGAGGCATGGATCCACCGCGCCTCAGGACTTCCACTCCAAGTACGGCATGGGAGTTCTGGTCAGTGGCTCCGTCTTCTGCACCGCCGTCTGGGCATATGTAAGTAACAACAGAAGCTTTTATTAAAATATGCAAATCAGACAGATTCTGATTCTGATCCTCTGAATAAATGAATGTTGGATATCAATTTAAGGGAATAAAAACTGGAGAAAGTTTAAAGACAGTAAGAAAGCAAAAGCCTTAGTTTGGAAAAAATGTGATTAGTTTTAATCTGCATTTTACCCAAATGTTTTGTGGAATTGTCTTTATGTAATTTTTGGTGATGATGATTTTACTGTCACCTATTGACATCAACTCTTCCCTCAAACAGAGGAAATATTTTACTGAGTTCATAAATCTGCAGATACTGAAAAATGTGGATTTATTATTAAAAATGTAGATTTCTTGTTTTGAAGAAACTTATGGAAAATGTTTTAACCTTCACTGCATACATTTTCTCCTTATAAAATAATACAAACCGTCAGTCATACATTATTTCAAAGTGACAGTTGTAGGATTTTATTTTTTTCTGATGGTATAATTTTCAAGTATTCATGCTAGACTCCACAACACCAACGTCACCTGCGCAACACGCTTTCTGTTGTTAATTTTGACCGCTAGAGGGCAGCAAAAGGTTGCTTTCTATTACATGAAATTATGACAAAACTCTTGTCATTCAAAAAAAAAGAAGAGAAAAACTGGATTTTATTTTGCATTGAATGTAAATCAAAGGTCTGCATAGTGCCACATTGAGCTTAACCTTTCGATTGTTCTGCTTTACGTTTGTCATGTCTGTTATTTCTTTTATAACTTTTATCTTTAAAGCATACAAATGAAGGTGAAACATTATTTATCCTGGACATCAACACAGGGCCCAAAATTTACCTGGAAAATTACAAAATGATCCCAGTCAATGATCTGAAATCTGAAATGTGTTTAAATCTTTGGTCTGAAGACATAAAACATTTTAAAACCTGAAGCCTGAGCTGATTGTCAGACTTTATTCCATCTGGTGTTAGTTTAGTGACCTTTTGTTACTGGTGGCTGTGCAGGTTCTGACCCAGACGGGAATCGCGTGGAACGTGTCTCCAGTCAAGAGAATGACGCCCAAACCGTGGAGAGACGCAGAGTGAAGAGCAGCAAGCGTCTGGATGGACACACATGATCTGTGTTCACATGGAAATTTCTCTTTATTCCAACAAACTTTGTTCAAATAAATTGATTCCACTTCTCTGCTGTTTGAAGGTTGTTTCCAGGAAAGAACAGAAATCTTCCTGCTTATATAAATGACTTGCAGTATATTTTCAACGTTCAGGAATAAAAATCTGTTAAAGAATATAACTGTTTTTATTTGTATTATTTTCCATTGGTTCTTTGGATACAAAGTCCTGCTGGAAACTGCTGAGATGTTTCTTATTAAACACATTTAATTCAACTGATTGATTAATATGAAGCAAAAACCTGCCAAAATAATTAGGAAGCCATCTAAAATATGCTGCAATGAGACTGACAGACGCAGTACTTGCTTTAATGTTTGTTTTTCTGCTTCAGTGTACCAGAGTTTAACTGGTAGATGATATCAAAAAATGTAGTTTAATGGGTTAAAACTGGATTTATTTTATAAAACAAAAGCATTTTAAATGTAGAAATACCAAGATGTAATGGCATTCATGATTTATCAAGTTTATTAACTGGTCGTATGTTTAAAATACTGCAACTCGCATAAGATAAAAATGTTTAAGAATCTACTTTAAAATGTATAAAATTGGGATTCCACTTATAAGTCACGGAAAACTTTATTTAAAGCTTATTTGTAAGATTTGTGCAATATTTATCGGTCAATCCTTGGTCAAAGCTGAATGATTATTTGCGAGGCATATTAATTTAATAATACATTTTAAACCAGACAAGTATGCAGTCGGAGGTTTATTCTAAAGTAAACCGGCCACAGCTTCAACTCTTAAGAAAACTATCATATATATTATATTTAATTTACCTTTAGTATTTTTGAGTTAATCACATCAACACATGAAGATATACTATTTTTATTTATATATTTTATAAAGATCTGCTGGTACCGTTACCAGACACATCGAAGAATTCCGTCAGGAGACGTTCATCCCTCTAATCCAATCAGAACACACCAGTTCTAACCGTATTCGCCAATCAGACGCCGGGGGAGAGATTTGCCCCGCCTCCACGCTCTTCCTTTGCTCTGCTTTAAGGTCACCAGTGACATTCGGTAGCTAACTCGCCAGCAGCCGGGGGAAGCGGAGGAGAGCCAGTCAGGACGGTGAACGACAGAACCAACCGAACCAGCCAACATGTCTCTCTCCAACAAACTCACTCTGGACAAGGTGGACGTCAATGGGAAGCGGGTCATTATGAGGTGGGCAGTTTAATGTCGCTTGTAGCCGCGGCAACTCAAACAACAGCTAATGTGGAAGGAGCCGTCAGTTAGCTGGTATCCATCAGTTCGGTAGTAATGTCTGTCCGGTCGGTATGTTGGGACTCTAAAGTGATGCTTCACTGTAGCCAAGCAGAGTCACAGGAAGTGAATCAGTGTGTCGTCACGTTTTCCGTCCCCGTTACGTGCTTGAGAGGAGAAGCTGAATGGATGAAACCTCTGCATTAACATGCTGCTCGGCCTGCCATTTAATGTCAGAAACACGGTCCGGTTTGAGGGATACGGAAGGCGATTAGGGCCATTTAAAAAAGTCAAAATTCCTTAAATTCAACCAGTTTAGAGGTTTTTAGAAGAGATCTGCCATTATCGGCGTTTTTTGCGTGGGTAGCTCTGAAGGGACCGATTTATTTCTTACTTAATTAATAAAAGCATTAAAGTGAACATCTCCCATTTTTTTGTCCATAAACCCGTCACCTAACTACACCTCCTTAAAATTCAGTGAAATGCATAGAGAACGTTTTGATCCAGAAATTTGAGTATAACACAGGGTTGTAGCTTGCTGGCTTTTTATTTTATGTCACATAATCTATATTTATGTGATGTCAAAACCAGATCAGCAGAAAAGAGCCCGAAGTGCTTTCCTCCGAGGAGTGGCATCCTGTCTAGATGTGCTTCTTGCTCCGTTTTATTGGATAAATGTCTTTAACTGGATCCTCAGTCTGTTGGCGAGCGTTTGAAACCGACACCATGTGTGGAAATGTCAGAGGGCCATGAGGGTTTGCTCAGTATAGGACAAGGTTCACGTAAAGCCAGCACTGCTCGGCGTTAAAAGGTCATTTTCAGTCGATTCCAGGCCTGTAGCAGCCTGCCACATGGCTGGTGTTTCATGGATTGCTGGGTTTGGAGAACGTGGCTGGGCCCGACTGAAGCAGCAAGGCAGGCTGCTGCAGAAACCTGCAGCGCTGGAGCAAAACGTGGCCAGAAACCTGAAAACAGAGTGCAGGAGTTTATTTTGTTCTTAGTTTGAGGAAAACTTAGAGAAATACACTGCCTGGCCAAAAAAAAAGTCGCCACCAAAAAATGGTCATACTCTCTAATATTTTGTTGGACCGCCTTTAGCTTTGATTACAGCCCGCATTCGCTGTGGCATTGTTTCAATAAGCTTCTGCAGTGTCACAAGATTTATTTCCATCCAGTGTTGCATTAATCTTTCACCAAGATCTTGTATTGATGATGGGAGAGTCTGACCACTGCGCAAAGCCTTCTCCAGCACATCCCAAAGATTCTCAATGGGGTTAAGGTCTGGACTCTGTGGTGGCCAATCCATGTGTGAAAAAGATGTCTCATGCTCCCTGAACCACTCTTTCACAATGTGAGCCCCATGAATCCTGGCATTGTCATCTTGGAATATGCCCGTTCCATTTGGGAAGACAAAATCCATTGATGGAATAACCTGGTCATTCAGTATATTCAGGTAGTCAGCTGACCTCATTCTTTGGGCACACAATGTTGCTGAACCTAGACCTGACCAACTGCAGCAACCCCAGATCATAGCACTGCCCCCACAGGCTTGTACAGTAGGCACTAGGCATGATGGGTGCATCACTTCACCTGCCTCTCTTCTTACCCTGATGCGCCCATCACTCTGGAACAGGGTAAATCTGGACTCATCAGACCACATGACCCTCTTCCATTCCTCCAGAGTCCAATCTTTATGCTCCCTAGCAAACTGAAGCCTTTTTTTCTGGTTAGCCTTACTGATTAGAGGTTTTCTTACGGCTACACAGCTGTTCAATCCCAACCCCTTGAGTTCCCTTCGCATTGTGCGTGTGGAAATGCTTTTGCGTTCACAATTAAACATACTCCTGAGTTCTGCTGTTGTTTTTCTTCCATTTGATTTGACCAAACGTTTAAGTAATCGCCGATCACCATCATTCAGGATTTTTTTCCGACCACATTTCTTCCTGGAAGACGATGGTTCCCCACCATCCTTCCAGTTTTTAATGATGCGTTGGACAGTTCTTAACCCAATTCTAGTAGTTTCTGCAATCTCCTTAGATGTTTTCTCTGCTTGATGCATGCCAATGATTTGACCCTTCTTAAACAGACTAACGTCTTTTCCACGACCACAGGATGTGTCTTTTGCCATGGTTGTTTAAGAAATGAGGAGTTACTCATTGCATCAGCTGGGGTTAAATAACTTGTTGCCAGCTGAAAGATAATGGCCTATGCAGTACTTATCCAATAGGAGGCTTGTACCTATTTGCTTAGTTAAATGTAGGTGGTTACTTTTTTTTTGGCCAGGCAGTGTATTTCCAGCATCTTCAGTTCTTGGTTTTATCAGCCAGTTTTAGTTCTGATATTTTCAGTTGGAGCAGAGTACTGGTCTAGTCCTGTTGATTGAGAAAATCAGACACTTTGTGGAGATAATTTAGAAATATTTGTGCTTAAGCATTTCAGTAAATGTGACTTTTTGTTACTCTCCACATCAATCAGACTTTAACTTGACATCAAGTGTGGCAGCAGTAAAGTAAAAAATACTGCCCCCTGCAGGTCGGAGTTAGCATTACTTAAACTCAATGTTTTTGACCATTTTTGTGGAAAACTTGCATTAAACTTAGTTGTGGGGATCTGTTGATTTTGCATGAATTTCCACTATGGTGAAAAACTGGAGAGTTTGATGCTATTTGGTCTCTGGAGTCCTGAGGGCCACTTGAAAGGCCTTGGCGGGCCGGGTTTGGCCCCAGGCCTCGAGTTTGACACATGATTTAGAAGCAGAGCAGCTAGATTTCCTGAGAGGAGTGAGCTGAAACACTTGATTAAAACATTTTCTGTTATTCCTGTAAATGCAGAGTAAGCGGCATGAAATGTGTCAAAACGATGTAATTACAGTAACTGTTCTGTTCCAGAGTCGACTTCAACGTTCCCATGAAGGACAAACACATCACCAACAACCAGAGGTTAAACTCTTTCTATATTTCAACTCAAATATTAACCAAAGTGAACCATAATGAGACAACTGCCTGTTGATCTGAACTGTTCTCAGGATCAAGGCGGCAGTGCCAAGCATCCAGTACTGCCTGGACCACGGGGCAAAGTCCGTGGTTCTGATGAGCCATCTGGGCCGTCCTGACGGGAACGCCATGCCGGAGAAGTATTCGCTGGAGCCTGTCGCTTCTGAGCTCAAGACTCTGCTGGGAAAGTGAGAGCTTCACCGTAAAACCTTTATTTTCTTTTGTTGTTTAAATTGTAAATGAACACGTGTAGAAGCTAAGCCCCGCCCCCAAAAAACTCCACAAAAGTGGGCATGACCAAGAGACCGATGGGCGTGGCCAAGATGATGAAGCATTGATGCTAACTTGCCAATTTTGTTGCTGTATTTAGCAACTGTTAAGACTCCTAGTGACTTTTTTTTTTTAGTGACAAATTTAGCAACTTCTTTTCTTGTTTTCGGAAACTTTGGCAGCAACATGTGAAATTGCTGCCTTCTGTAAGTGTCCTGAGTGAGAACGAGTCGCTCCCATTAGCTGCGTTTTTCTGCTGATGTAAAGAAAACTTTGACGATATTCTGCTAATCTCATAAAAACAATTCTGCAATTGATGAGTTTCCATTAAAGAAATGCAATTAAAATCAGACGTGAATAAATGTAACCCGATAAGTCATAAAAAAACACGCAGCGCCATCATCCTCTTGTTGTCTTCTTCGTGGTTCCCACTAGAAAAAAATGTTTCCAGTTTTCAAAAATGAACTAATTTCAATGCAGTGCAGAAAAAACTCCTCATCCTGATGCAAGAACTATCAAAGAAATTTAGGGTTTTTTTAGTTTTGTTTTTTTAAAATTGCCATTTCCGTTGAGCAAACTTATCTTTGTGACTTCAGTTTAGTTTCCACTGACGGTGGGAAAATGAAATCCTGCAGTGATTTGATCTCAGTTTGCGAATTATTTTCATACCTTTCCTAGTTCTTCTAAACTTCTTGAAGCAGAATAAAGTTTATGATTCTCCTAAAAGTTAGAATAAATTAGATCTAATATTAAAGTTGTTGAACTTTGACCCCTTAAACAGGAGTAGGAAGAAACTCCAAATGGTCCAGTTCCTGTAGGACTGATGTTTGTTCTGACGTTTCTCAGATTGGTCCAAAGTCCCCTGCTGGGTTTCCCTGCAGGGGAGCTGATGGTTGTGTGTGGCGTTCCTCAGGGTCGTGACCTTCCTGTAGGACTGATGGTTGTGTGTGGCGTTCCTCAGGGTCGTGACCTTCCTGTAGGACTGATGGTTGTGTGTGGCGTTCCTCAGGGTCGTGACCTTCCTGTAGGACTGATGGTTGTGTGTGGCGTTCCTCAGGGACGTGACCTTCCTGAAGGACTGATGGTTGTGTGTGGCGTTCCTCAGGGACGTGACCTTCCTGAAGGACTGCGTGGGTCCGGAGGTGGAGGCGGCCTGCTCCAACCCGGCTGCCGGCTCCGTCATCCTGCTGGAGAATCTCCGCTTCCACGTTGCTGAGGAGGGCAAGGGCAAAGACCCGGCTGGGAACAAGGTCAGTGGAGCATTCTACTGGTTAAACTGGTTAAACAGGAGGCGCAATATGTTGAGTAATCATTGAACATATTTGGATATTAATTGATTTAACCAGCAGTAGGAAACAGAAACGGTCCAGGCTCTAGTGACGGGCAGATGAAGCCTCACTGGGTGTGTGGCACATTTCCCAAACTGTTGACTCTGCAGCAGGTTTTAAAATTACTTTTTAAAACCTGCTGGATTTAAAAAGTAATTACAGGCAAGTTCAATAAAGACTGGAAACTGTTGGGTCTATTTTAGTTCCTAACCTGCAAGGAATCAACCAAAAACACAAATTGCTTTTCTTCAGAAGAGGGAAGCAGAGCCAGACGCGGAGAACCGCCGTCAAACACTGTCTGTGATCAACTCCGCCGGCTCTTCGTCCCCAACTGCCTTTTATTATGATTACAAGGAAGGAAGTTGGGCTTTTTCACACAGTCACACAAAGAATGGATCAAAGACCTTTACTACAGGATGTTCTGGGACCTTCTGTGGACATGCCCTTACCAGGCACCAGGCTGACCGTTACCAATCAGTTTCACAGGAAGCTGTTAACACAGGAAGGTGTTAATGTTTCTAGCCTCCAGGCAAACATCCTAAAAACAGTTAATAATGTACCACAAGAGAAAGGAGTCAAGTAAACAACACACAAAATAATAATATGAAAACATAACCTCTCAAATAAACTCATAAGTAAATGAACTTAGATAATTTTTCTAACAGAAACTGACTGAACACGGTTCATTCACAGTTTTCTTTAGAAACATCAGCTGCTGTCACAGCTTTGGGTCCGTTTACAAACCATTTCCTTGTAATTACATGCAGTGATTTGCAAAAGCATGAAAATACAAATGAACACAATTAATCATGACAAACTGAACTGGCAGCAGATGGTTGAGTTGGAGGTCCAGTTCAGTCTCCTGCTTTTGGAAACACCAGGATTTATCCCCGAGTGTCAACCGGTGGGTCCCCGAGTGTCAACCGGTGGGTCCCCGAGTGTCAACCGGTGGGTCCCCGAGTGTCTACCGGTGGGTCCCGAGTGTTCCTCAGTCCCTGGCTTTGTTTTCAGTTTCACTGAGCGACGCTCTGAGTTTTATGCCTCGATTTATCCAAGTGCAGATCTACGTCTGCACTGAAAGTTGTCTCCTTCCTTCCCTAGTTTCCTTCCTTCTTTCTCTCTTCTTCATGGTCTTCATCATCCTCTTTGACCTTTGTGACCTCTGTGACTTTCAGACCAAGGCCACCCAGGAACAGACGGACTGCTTCAGGGCGTCTCTGTCCAAGCTGGGCGACGTTTACGTCAACGACGCGTTTGGGACGGCGCACAGAGCTCACAGGTGAGCCCAGGCTCAGCAGGAACATGGTTTGTGAAACGCCGTCTTTAAGCTGCGATGTCTTGGTCGTTTTCCAGAGTTTGGTTGTGGAAATGGAAACATTTTGTTGTTTATTGTTTGAGTTGCAAATCCAGGTGTAGTTGCAGGTGAGTGGGCGGAGCTTCCTGTCTCTCGTCACCTGATTACAGCTCATATAGTGGCCTTTCAGTATCGCACCTCAACGTATTTTATGGTGATTTCAGTTTTGGTTGGGTTACACAGCAGCTTCCATCCATGTGGAAAAATGTCAGATGCAGCAAAGCGACCGTCTTCCAGGCTTTCTGGTTTCTGTCGTCATGGTAACCAAGTCCCGGTTTTCGTTGCTGAAACAGGGAAACGTAGCGTACCACTGTGACGATCCTGAGAAACCCGACCAGACTAACACTGTGACCTGTCCCCTCAGCTCCATGGTGGGGGTGAACCTCCCCCACAAGGCGGCGGGTTTCCTCATGAAGAAGGAGCTGGATTACTTCGCCATGGCGCTGGAGAAACCTCAGAGGCCGTTCCTGGCCATCCTGGGAGGGTGAGAGGAAGTTCAGCCGTTTATTCTGTTTCTACTTCCTGTCAGTTTATGCTGCAGATTTAAATCCTTCCTCTGTCCGACGGTGGACGTTTTAAACACCGACATTACTATGAAAGTCTGACTGCAAACAGAAAACTTTAACTTTCATCAAACCTGATGGTTTTCACTGCAGACGCAGCGATCAGTTATCAATATCTGTATCGGTCCGATAGCCCATCCATAAGGCCGATCTATTCACTCTAATTCTATGCTCTGAATGAATATAATTGATGGTGGCATACCGCCACAATAAAAGCCCCTCACCCTCAGAATTAAGTTTATTATTGTTAAAAAAACAAAGTGTGTTATATAAAATATATGGCTTGTATTGGTTCACTTATATTCAGCATAATCGGTTCGAAATTCAGTTTAATACCATCAAGCATTTAATGTAACTTTATTTTGAAAATCCACCACTGTCGATGTGTTTCCCTTCATAACATCGGCTGGTTCCGGGCCTCACTGGTTCTGGACTAGAACTTTCAGTAAGGGCTCACTGGCTTCCCACTGGTTTTTTTCCGACTGGTCGTTTCCGACTGGTTGTTTCTGACAGGTTGTTGCCGACTGGATTTTCTGGCTGGTTGTTGCTGATTAGTTTTTACGACTGTTTTTTGCTGACTGTTTTTTTTCCCAACTGGTTGTTGCCGACTGTTTCCCTTGCAGAGCGAAGGTGAAGGATAAGATCCAGCTGATCAACAACATGCTGGATAAAGTGGACGAGATGATCATCGGCGGCGGCATGGCCTTCACTTTCCTCAAAGTTCTCAACAACATGGAGGTCAGCGTCGCTTCCAGAACCAGAATCAGTTCTCCAGAAAACCCGACTCCAGTCTGGAGTTTTGAGCAGCAACACGGAGAGTTCAGATTTTATGTTCTGAGCTTCAAACCAAAAACCTCATCAGGTTTTACCGTCGTCTAATGATTAATTTCCTCTAATTCAAAGCTGACTTTACACATTGAATCATTTTATAACATGTTTTCATAAAATAAAACATTTATAAAAACATCATATCATGTTTAGTGTTGGAGAAAATAAAGTTTATTTAAATATCAGCTGCAGTGAAGAAAGTTAGCAAATAAATTCTTATAAAGAAATCTGTTTAAATGCAGAGGCTTAAATAAATATTAATAAAGTTTAATGAAATGAGAATTTCAGGATAAACATTCAGATTTTATCAGCTGGAGCCACAAGTTTACATACACCTTGTCTGAAATTAAATCAGAACAAATTTGATTCTAAACGTTTAATGATCCTCGTTACTTCAGGAAAACGTCCCACGGCGTTGCCAGGTTGGGCGGGCGTTGCCAGGTTGGGCTTCTTTTGAGCCCGGCTTTGCTTTCTTCACATCTTTTGGGTTTATAAAAAATGTTGAGAGGAAAATTTATTAAAATGTTTGTTTGGCAAAAAGCATAAAAACCTGAATATTTTAGTAAAATGTCGTCTTTAAATTAATTTTTTCGTTTATTTTGAAATGTGTAGGATGTGACATCATCAGTAATTACCGCATTTTTCAGTCTAAAGTGTCACTAAGTATCTGCACTGTAAAACAGAAATCAGTGCAGCGTTGATTTAAAACGACTGCTCCACAAAAACACGAGTCTGGTTCTGATCCGAGAGCCCAGCTCTGGTTCTGGTCAGAATAAATCCAACGACAAAAGTATTTCAACTGAGGACTGCAAGTTATATCACGTTATGATCTACTAGGATTTTAATCCATTTACTGTATTTATTTGTATTTAATGTCTCAGATCTGGCAACCCGCCTGAAGCATGGAGTCTAACTGTCCTGACCAATAATCCTCCTAAAATATCTAATCTGGCAGAAAGCTGAACAAATGTACTGTTTTAGAGCAAATAAATCAGGATTTGACTAGGACAGATTGTGTTATTGTTGAGTCTGATGAAACCTCGGTGTGTTTTAGATAAACTGCAGGTCGTGACCTCAGTTCAAACTTTACTGACTCAGTCGAACAGAATCTGGTTCCTGGGCGCTCTGTGTAGATTAGAAACATCCAGATTAGCAGAAAGTTCAGCAACAAAAAGGAAACGTGAAGCAAGAGGAGGTTACAGGTTTGACAATGTTGCATCATGGGAAATGAGGGCGTGACGTTGGAGCTGATGATTTTCTGGTTGGGAAAGTTTTGATATTCAAAGTGTTTTGTAATAAAGTTTATAGAGTGTGATTAAAAGCCTAAATATGGAAAACATTGACAGTTGAAGCCTGATATTTAAAGATATTATTATTAAAGTTAAATCTGATTATTTTTAACTGCTGGTTAAAATCATCAAATGTATTTTTATTTGGTAAATGATAGAAAACTTGGCAGAAACATTTTAGGTTTTTCTTTTAATTGCTTAATTTTGTTTTGAACACAAATATTTATTATTCCTAAAGTCTTACCGACGTGTTAACTGAAAGGTCGGGTTCTGTTTCTTAAAGTAAATATCATTTGAACTGGGGGATTTTCTTTGTTACATTTTTTTTCTCAGTCAGATGAGTAGGTCGGGACGCCTCTGTTTGATGATGAAGCCAAATCTTTATTTTTACTCTAGAATCTTTATTTCTGGATCAGATCGGAACGTCTCTGTTCGACGAGGAAGGCGCTGGTATAGTCAAAGACCTGATGGCGAAAGCCGAGAAGAACGGCGTCAGAATCACGCTCCCCGTCGACTTCGTGACCGCCGACAAATTTGACGAGAACGCCGCCACCGGCTCCGCCACCGTCGCTGCCGGCATTCCCGCCGGCTGGATGGTAAGGAGAGGCCTCGGCCTTTGACCTTTGACCTTTGGCCTCGGGTGACCCCCGGCTCCTGCGGTCCGCAGGGTCTGGACTGCGGCCCGGAGAGTTCCCGGCTGTACGCGGAGGCGGTGGGCCGCGCCAAGCAGATCGTCTGGAACGGGCCGGTCGGCGTCTTCGAGTGGGAAAACTTCGCCAGGGGAACCAAGAGCCTGATGGACAAGGTCGTGGAGGTCACAAGGTCAGGCTGCGTCACCATCATCGGTAAGAACCGCCGGGTCGGATTCTGATGCCACAGAATATTTGGGAAAAAATTACTTTTTTAAAGTCGTAATTTTAAAATTCCTAAACAAGAATTAAAAAGTTAAGATGCTGAGCTGCAGAAAGGAAACGGCCGAGTTCCTCAGAACAATCAGATCCTTAAAACTGTCAGATTTTCTCATTAAAACAATTTTTCTAATGATTTTCCGACTTTATTCTAATATTCACTTTAAACAGCTAAAACGTCACATCGTTCAGTTTGACTTTAACTTTTGGTTTTTTTAGGTCAGGAAATGATTTTATGGTTAAAGCAGCGTTTTTATTTTAATCTTTATGTTCATCTTCACATGTTGAGATTCTCCTTGTTCTGCTTCGTTTTAAATTCAATAAATGAATAAAATTTTACTATTAAAGTGAATAAAATCTGTTTCTGACCAACAGCTGATTTCTGTTTGTGTTTCTGAGGATCTGATTTCTTGTCTGTAAACTTTAGCAGAATAAATAAATGTTTATGATAAATGTGTAATAAACGGACAAAGGCGTTTTCTCTGACGCTGTTCGCTTTCTGTCCAGGTGGGGGCGACACTGCTACCTGCTGCGCTAAGTGGGACACGGAGGACAAAGTTAGCCACGTTAGCACCGGCGGCGGCGCTAGCCTGGAGCTGCTGGAAGGTGAGCGCCACCAACAGGAAGCAGTTGGGATCATTTAGGAATTTCAAATTAAAATAGAATAGAATAGAATTCAACTTTATTGTCATTGCACTGTCACAAGTACAAGCAACGAGATGTAGTTTGCATCTATCCAGAAGTGCTCTACGAGATATAGATATTTATTTACAGATGTACAAGACTATGTATGTATGGACTATAAGGGGTTATAGCAAGAGATATAGATATTGTGTATAAATATAAATATGGGAGCTACATGCACAGATTATACAGATTATACAAGAATGTTAGGGAATGGATTATAGATAAATAATGGCAGATAAAATGTACAGGTTGTATGTGTGTGTGAAGAAAACAGTCCATGATGTGTGTGTGTGTGTGTGTGTGAGGATAGTCCATGTGTTATTGTTGTATGAGAGGATAGGGGAGTACAGTCCTTATAGTTTATGTTTTATGTCAGGAGGCGTTCAAAAGCGTGACAGCTGTGGGAAAGAAGCTGTTCCGGTGCCTGGTGGTTCTGGTCCGTAGGCTTCTGTAGCGCCTCCCAGAGGGCAGGAGGGAAAAGAGTGTGTGTGCTGGTTGAGTGGAGTCCTTTGTGATTTTCCCGGCCCTTTTCAAACACCGCTTCCTGTAGATGTCCTTGATGGCAGGGAGCGTTGCCCCGGCGATATACTGGGCAGTTTTCACCATCCTCTGCAGCGCCTGCCGGTCGGAGACAGAGCAGTTCCCGTACCAAGCTGTAATACAGTTGGTGAGGATGCTCTCAGTGGTGCAGTGGTAGAAGTTCGTGAGGATCTCTGAGGACAGGTGGTTCTTCCTCAGGGTCCTCATGAAGAAGAGGCGCTGATGCGCCTTCTTAATGAGTTTGGAGCAGCTGGTCGTCCAAGTCAGGTCCTCGGAGATGTGGACTCCCAGGAACTTAAAGGTGTCCACACGCTCCACCACTGTCCCCTTAATGTGGATGGGTGGATGTGGGTCAGCGTTCCTCCTGAAGTCCACGATAAGCTCCTTGGTCTTCTCGGTGTTCAGCTGCAGGTTGTTTTTGTCGCACCACTCAGCCAGACGGTCTACCTCCTCCCTGTAAGCGGCCTCGTCATTATCTCTGATGAGGCTTATCACCGTGGTGTCGTCTGCGAACTTGATGATGGCGTTAGAGCCATGGACAGGTCTGCAGTCGTAGGTGAAGAGGGAGTAGAGGAAGGGACTCATCACACAGCCTTGTGGCACTCCGGTGTTTATGATGATGGTGGATGAGAAGTGGTTGTCCAGCCGGACATGTTGAGGTCGACTGGTCAGGAAGTCGAGCAACCAGTTACACATGAGTGGACTGATGCCGAGGTCTGTGAGTTTGGTAATGAGTTGTGATGGGATGACAGTGTTGAATGCTGAACTAAAATCTAAGAACAGCAGTCTGGCGTAAGTGTTCTTACTGTCCAGGTGAGAAAGGACAGAGTGCAGCGCTATAGAGACTGCATCCTCTGTGCTCCTGTTCTGCCTGTATGCTAATTGGTGGGGGTCTAGTGTGGGGGGGAGACAGGATCTGAGGTGAGCTAGGACCAGCCGCTCCAAGCACTTGGTAATGATGGGGGTAAGGGCTACAGGGCAGTAGTCATTGAGTCTGGTTGGGTTGGGATTCTTGGGGATTGGGACGATGGAGGTAGACTTGAAGCAGGTCGGTACCACAGCGCGGGCCAGGGACAGGTTGAAGATGTCCGTCAGCACTCCTGCCAGCTCCCCAGAGCACGTTCTGAGGACACGTCCAGGTATGCCATCAGGACCCGCAGCCTTGTGGGATTTAATCCTGCTCAGAGCCGCTCCTACGTCAGTGGGGAGAAAAGTCAGTGGCTGTTGGCCTGGGGTGGTAGCAATACAAGCAAATAGGGATTATTATGGGTCAGTAAACACTTATTATTAGGCCCGAGCAGCAAAGCGCTGCGAAGGCCTATTGTATCTGTACTGTTTTATTATTATTCTTCCACCCATTTCGTGGGCCCATTTGGGGGCTTTATCATATTCAAAAACTCACCAAACTTGGCGGAAGCGACTAGGCGGTTTAAAAATTTTGAATTTTAAGGTCGCCGCAAAAATCGCAAAAAAAATTGCTCAACGGCGGCAACTAGCAATTTTCAAAAGACCCATTGCTATTCACTTACTTCATCGTAGAGACTTGAAATTCGGTACAGTTGTAGAGCTCACTAAGACGCTCAGAATTTACAAGTAATGTCATAGTGCAAGTATCGCAGGAAGTCGGCCATTTTGTATTGAAGGTCCATTTTGGACCTCGATTTTGACGTTTACAGCCTTCGTATTTGATCGAACTCCTCCTAGGGATTTCGATTGATCGGCTTCAAACTCGGTCAGTCTGATCATAAGGCATGTCTGATTTAAAGTTATCAAATTGGTGAGTTTTGGAGCATGTTGAAGGGGGGTTAGCAGGGGTCAAAGTTCACCTACACGCCATGAAACAAAAACCTCTTATATTTCCTATACAAAAACACATAGAGGGACCAAACTTTCAGTGATTGATCGACATCAGGTGTCCTAAAATACCCTGCAGTGAAATTTTTTTTTTATGTAGGCCACGCCCCCTGAGAGCAGGAAGTGTAATGTTTTACTGTGAACGGTCGCTATCTTAGCCCTTTGACCTAATCAACATGAAACTGTGTCCAGAGACAGAAGACATGTTGGTGTGTTGTGGATTCCAACCCCGACCGGCTGCGATGAAGCAGGTGGGCGTGGCGGCGTTGCGAACGCCATCGAATTTCGTTTGGCTCTGAATTCCACAGTTTCGGGGTGAGCTGCTCCAAACTCACTAGGATGGATCCTTATCCATCCCCGAACAGGAATCCATAGCGATATTTGGTGGGCGTGGCCTAATTTTTCTATAGCGACCCCTAGAGTATTTTAAATGAACAGCCCCAAGCCATGCTTAAACCTAGAATTACGAAACTTGGTACACATGTGTATCTTGTCGGGACGTACAAAAAAGTCTCTTAGAGCCATGCTCTAAACCCAACAGGAAGTCGGCCATTTTAGATTGAAGTTCATTTGACCTCGATTTTGACGTTTACAGCCTTTGCATTTGATCGAACTCCTCCTAGGGTTTTCGATTGATCGACTTCAAACTCGGTCAGTCTGATCATAAGGCATGTTTGATTTAAAGTTATCAAATTGGTGACTGTATGAGCTTGCTGAAGGGGGGTTACCAGGGGTCAAAGTTCACCTACTCGCCATGAAAAACGAAACTCTTATATTTCCTATATAAAAACACATAGAGGGACCAAACTTTCTGTTATTGATCATCAATAGGTGTCCTAAAATACCCTGTGGTGAAATTATGACATCGCTTAGGCCACGCCCCCTGAGAACAGGAAGTGTCATGTTTTACTGTGAACGGTCGCTATCTTAGCCCTTTGACATAATCAACATGAAACTGTGTCCAGAGACAGAAGACATGTTGGTGTGTTGTGGATCCAAGCCTTGACCGGCTGCGATGAAGCAGGTGGGCGTGGCGGCGTGGCGAAGTGACCTGTAACGCCGATGCCATACGTTTGCTTCTAGATTCCACATGTTTCGACCGAGCTGCACCAAACTTGGCCTGACACATCGTGGTGTGATGCCTGACAATGCTATGTCATCATATTATGACGTCATCTAAGCCCCGCCCCCTCAGAATGAATTAGAGAGATCTTCTGTGTAATTACATAATAAACAGTCCATGTTCGTTGTTTGTAGGGCAATGCTGCCCTCTGCTGCCCACTGAAATAGTTTCATTATTTCAGTAATTCGACACCAGAGGGCAGCATTGCCCTACGGAATGACAGTTCAATGTTGAATTAAAGAGGAAAAAATTAAATAATTTGTAATTCTAACACAAAAACTGACAGAGACACCAAACCTTCATTTATTGATCATTATCTTGTGTCCAATAATATCCAATGGTTAAATGATGACATCACGTAGGCCACGCCCCCTGACAACAGGAAGTCTTGTATTTTACTGTGAACGGTCGATAGCTTCTGCACCAAACTTTGCACGAGTGACCCTGGTGGGATCCCTGACGACCCTGTGTCATCATATTATGACGTCATCTAAGCCCCGCCCCCTCAGAACAGGAAGTGTCTTTTTTTTCCTTGGAAAGCTCCGTTTATGGCTCTCTTGACCTAATCAAGGTAATTCGGATGATGAGCTCTGTCAATGCTCGCTTCTGGCTGAACCGTGTGGGCGTGGCCAAATGGCGAATATCAGTCCCTCGCCATATTCATACGTTTGGCTCTAATTCACACATAGATCATCCGATTGGCGCCAAACTGGATATGTATGACCTTTGTTCACCTCTAAAGAGCCCGACGGGTTTGAAATGTAATTTGGCTCCACTGCGCCCCCTAAGTTAATACATCGGCTGTGTCTCCTCGACGCATCGACCGATCTGCACCAGATTTTTTGACAGTCGTCGGGGAGCGCTGCCGAACGCATTCACGCGTGTCGCCCGGTGGACGGGCGTGGAAAATGCGCGACAGCTTCTGCGGTGGCTAGCGGGCGGCGGTGCTGGAAACTGCGGCGGAGCTTCTGCGGTGGGGAGTTGGCTGCGGCTCTGGAAATTGTGCGAGAGCTTCTGCGGTGGCTGGAACCCCCGCGGTGGCCAATAGGCCGGAGCGGCGCTTGCTGCGAGGGCCGCCCGAGGCTGCTTGCAGCTTTAATTATTATTATTATTATTATAGTGGTGAATAAATGTCTCCATATAAACCAACAGCGCCACCAGCTGGTCAGTCGGCGCCAACAGGAAGAAAAACAGCAAATGGAAAATAAATATTAAATAAACTAAAACAACAAGCTGATTATTTTGGTCAAACGTTAAAATAAACTAACAAACATTCATTTAAATTATTCAGAAAGTTTAACTATAAATTTTAAAAATGACGTAAAATAAAGCGTAGAATTAGACTGAATAGATCTGACCTTATGGATCGGGAACTGATACCCAATCTAGAATTTGCTTCTGTATCAGGACCGATACGGATATTGATATCGGATCGGTTTATGTCTAATATAAACTCTATAATGCTGATCTGTTCTCAGGTAAAGTCCTGCCTGGTGTGGACGCGCTCAGCAGCGCCTAGACGCCTCACTGGAGAGAGAGGAAATGTGTGTGTGTACGTGAGTGTGAGAGGTGGAGATCTCCTGAAGCATCATCATGACCCCCGACCCCAACCTGCCGTCTGTCCCGCAGAGCGCCGACCTTTAACCCCAATTACTTTCTAAGTGCAGATGTTCTCGGCTGCGAAGCAGCAGTAAGGTTTCTCCTTCCTGAGGATCAGAGTTTACGGTTTCTGTAGAGCTTCTCTGTTAACGTGGCGATCATAGATGTGGCCAGCATAGATGTTACTTCCTGTCTGATCTGTTCTAATAAAACCATCTATGTTTAAAAAATAAATCAGCGATCAAGTCCTCATTCTGCGTCGGGGCCGTGCTAAGAAAATACAAGTCAGTCAAAATATTAGAGAATAAAGTCACATTACAACTTCTCAGAATATTTTGACTTTATTCTCGTAATTGTATTTCCTTGTATGGCAGCATTATTCCTCCGTAATAGTCTGTTGAAAAACTGAGTTTTGTCATCGCATTGTTTCCATTAAATAGTTAAAATCAGGAGAATGAGTTTGTTCAGGCGATAAATCATTAAAAACACGGAGCGCCAACATCATTGCACCACTTCCTGTTTTCTTCTTCATGGTTTCCAGCAGTAGTAACTTCCTGTTGTTGCTCATGTGGCTCGTGATGAAGAAATTCTTTCTACTGCAGTTTAGCATTATATACCAATTTTAATACAGCTGGAAAAAAAACACTTCATCGTAGTATAAAAACATTTTATCTTTTTTTTTTGCCCCAAAGTTTCCATCAAGCAAATTTATTTTAATAATTAAAATTTGTGCATTTATCTGGTCAATGGAAATGCAGCTAGTGATGACTTTAACTCGATGAGAACAAATCTTTTCTCATTAACCCGGACTAAAGCATAATTATAAAAGACGGTTTTAATTCTGTAATTCAAAATTGTCTAAACTTGCAAAAACGTTGTTGATGTTTAGTTTATTCATGCAGAACCTTTCAAAAGCATGAATTTATTTTGATCCGTGTATTTCATTTAAACGCAGAACGATTCATTTCTGTTGTTTGGGTAAAACTTAAAAACCTTTTTTTTTAACACCGACGTGTAAATTGGGATTAGATGGAAATTAGCAGCTCATCTATAATCTGATGTATTTTTATGAAAATGCAACATAATGTGACATTTTCTCTCAAATCAAACAGAATAAATTGAGTAACAAACACAAAGTTGAAACAAATGAATAGATTTATTTGTTCACCGCTAGGGGGCAGCACCTGCTGGTGTATCTACAAACAGAACATTGTAAATGAACCGGACGTTGCGTAATGAACAGCTGCTGTTTGCTCGTGATGCGTTCAGGTGCACTCCCCGTTTTCGTTCACATAGTCCGGCTCATCTGTCGAAGAAAACAAGCCGAGGAATTATCTTCAAACCAAAATGATTTCATAAAACATGCAATATATTTAAACTCTAGAATTAATAGTTTAATTTCTGTTTTCTGAAAAGCAACACATTTTTTGGATAAGTCTTTAACTTTGGAAGATGTAAATAATAAAACATTAAAATAAAGCTGCTTAATTTGGTCTCAACTGTTATTAAAATCCAAATATTGAAATGAGATTTTCTTCTGTTTTATTTGCTTTTTTTCACCTTGTTGTTGCAGGTAAACATGGTGGTATTTTATTAATAATTGTTGCTCTTTTATTTTTGACCATTTCAAATCTCTGGCTTTATTGTTGTAGTTATTTTACGTTTAAATCGGCAGCATGTTGATCTGTAGCTGTTATATTTCTCAGCTCAGTGTCTTTGGTGTAAATTTGCTTTAATAAGTTGCCGATGATTAATTTAAAGACGATAACTCACCATCGGCTTGCTGCTCCAGGAACTCTGTGTTTTCATAATCGTCATCTGTTTGGAGGAAAAGCGGCGTGAATGAATGAAACAGATTTCAGCCTTAAACTTCAGACTCTGTTTTACCTTCTGCGATCGACAGCGACGGGAAAACGTTCCCGTAAACGCCCGGATTCAGCTCGCCGTCTGGAAACACATTCATGTCGAAAAAGTTCAGCAGCTCATTCAGCTGGAGTCAGTTACCATGGAAACACAAAACATTTTGTTTCTGATTTCTCAGTCAGATTAAATCAGGATTAAAATGTTAAATAATAAAAATAACTTCTCTTATCGGGCACTATCTGCTTCCTGTATATTTATTATGCAGTTGGTGCTGATCTGGAAAACCTGATCAAATCACGAGGAAACAAAATGTAGTGTTTCAATAACTACTCACCAGGTAAGCCGCTCTTCTCATTTACGTATAAAGACTCTCCGATTGGCGCTCTGTGAATCAGAAAATTTATATATAAAATACCTAAATTTAAATGATGGTTTTCATCTCTGGAAAGCAGATGTTGCTTTTTTTAAGTGCATTTATGACATGTGGGGAATTTGTGCTGTATAAACAAACTGAATTAATTGTTTTAATCTCAGTTAAACTCATCGTTCTGCTCGTCGGGTGTTCAGATCTCAGGAGTCCCTCAGGGCTCCGTCCTTTAAATATTTCCATAAATTTAACATCCACCTCTGCGGTAAACCAACTCGTCACTACAACAGAGTCAGGCTAAAGTTTTCTGTTCATTTTGAGGATAAATTGATAATATTAGGAGTGAAAAGGTTGTAATCATATAATAAAACCAGTCAATATGAAACTCTTCTGATTCTGTTCCAACTTTTATTAGCTTTTATTTACGTCTCTGGGTCAACATGCATTAATAGATGTAATTTTTCTCACTAGAACAGCTACATGCATCATGTTTATTCTTTAAATTAACAATTGATTAATGAAAACATTTAATGCTTGTTCTTCGTCTTCCAGTCTGATTACATGATTTCAGCTTGAAGTCAGCAGATTCTGCTTTTCTTTGATCTTTGATTCAAAACTATTGAAATCAGTGATTAATGATTGAAATGATTGATTCTCACACGTAGTCAGGTTCCAGGCTGGAGCCGCTGGTTTGCACTGCAGGAAGAAAAGTTTTTATATTTCAGATGTTTGCAGGAAGACAAATTAAAATGCTCAAACTGTGACTTACAGTCTGTAACATTTTCATAGTCCTGCTCTTCCGTTTGATCTGCAGAACAATAATGAATTAATTAGGACTATATTTCCATAAAATCCCGTTGGCAGGGGTAGGGGTAGGGTTAGGGTTGGGGTCAGGGTCAGGGTCAGGGTTAGGGTCAGGGTTAGGGTTGGGCGCAGCGGCTTACCGTCTGGCAGCGCAGAGTCCCCAGCAGTTTCTCTGGAAAACAATCGCAGTTTGTTAGCGGAGCTGCATCTCATTATTCAGTCAGGAAAATTTGTTCCTAATGAGCTTCAATAAAAAAGTTCCAACTCATCCAATTTGTCAATTTATCCGATTATTTTTAGGCCGCAGGTCGCAAAATAAAAACACTAAAGTCTGAACGGGCTCATGACACCAGCAAGGACAAACGGTGGAAAACTAAGTAGGCTACAGCCCATGATTCAACCGGGTGAGCTGCTTTTTCTTTCAGGGTCAGCATGTCAATAAGGTTTAGGTCTGGACTTTGACTAGACCATGTCAGCACTGACTCTTTTTTCCCCAGAGAGATTTGCTGTTTCCTGTTAACGGTTTGGGTCAAACATCGGCTTGAAACGTGACACGGCGCAGATGATCAAACTGATATTTAGACCTGAACGCCTCTCTGGCGCGGAGGGATACCTGCGTAGTAGAACCCGCACTGGCTGCTCTGGCGCAGGAAACACGGCGGCCATCTTGGAGCGGTCGTCTCTCCAACTAGGCTAAACCAAAACAGCAGCAGAAGAATAATATTTTCTGCCGGATATTTTTGTTCATATCGACGATCTATTGTCGTGAGATCTCGGGGGATAACGTTTCACAAGTAAGATGGACATATTAGTGTTTATATTTTGTGAATAGAATATTACTAAACTTTATTTATGTCCACCGGCAAAAAGCCAGCTAATATTAGCTACAGTGCTAACGGTGTAACACCGGGCTCAGCTATGAAGGCTAACTGAGATTTAGGAAATCTTACAAAGTTTTAATTATTCCCTGACATTGATTTAGATCATGCGGCACAAAGTGGCAAAGACTGTTATTAATGTGTAATTCTGTGACTGTCTAAAGTAAAATAGTTCCTGTTTTAGTTTTAAGGTTTCATAAAGACACGAGACGGATTCACTGCTGCTGAATCTCTGAAGCTGCAACTGCTCGGCTGGAAAACATGAAAAAAACTTATATAGATATTATGTATATATGCATGTGCATGTAAATATGTGTAGTTTAATGCATTTTATTCGGTATTAATCATTTAATCATCTCTGTTTCTCTATGATTGTATTATTTTGTTCGTTTTATATAAATATGTATTATTACTAAATCATATATTTAAAAATTACGACCATCATCTATTCTCTTCCGAATCTATTCTGTTTTCCTCATTAAGAATGGTGAAATATGCTGAACCATGCATCAGTCAATTCAAAAATACTTAAAAAATAACTTTCTTGTAAATGTAGTTATGATATCTGTTTTAATAAGGTTTACAGCAAAAAAAATCGTGAAAATTTGTTTAGTATTTAGCGAGTTATGATCGGTTAAATGCGCTGATACTTCAGTTCGCCTGTCAAACTTATAACGCTGAGTGGAGCGGTTGACCTCTCCAAGATGGCCGTCCTAAATCTCGTCAGCGACAATAGGCAGGAGCGGCCAAGAGGCGGTTTATGGAGTACCGTTGGAATTGGACTTTCCGGGAGCTTCGCATCAATATTATTGGATACAGAAGCTCAGAGAGGACAAACTTCAAGGACTGTTGAAAAACAGAAACTCAAAGTGAAAGCAGCGTCAGTTCAAAGGTAGGTTTAATTCATTTTTTCTGGAAATGGACAGTGTGGTAGCTAACACTGTTAGCACCGAGGCAGTCAGTGATTGCCTGTATTGAGTGATATTGGAAGATATTTATTCCTCAATGATTTGCAGTTCATTTTACAAATTAAATATAAAATTTGAAAAGTACGTGAATCGATTAGCTCTCCTGTTGTTGCCATGGTAACACGGTCACCATATCATCTCAGTGACATTTAAAACTTCATCTTGAGTTTATTTCCAGTTGGAAAACAACTGTTGGTGGGCAATAAATGAAGCATATTAATAAGTTAAATCAGCTGTCTCCTCTGATGTGGAAAAATGACAATAAGGTCCCGCCTGCTGGTTGTATTGCTATATGTTTATTCTAAGTTCTGTATATTCCCACCAAGTTAAAACTATTTGGGTTACAAGTACAAGAAAGGGGCGGGGCGTCTAGTTAAATCTAACCTGAACAGGTTTGTTGCTGCCTGTGTAGCGGAATTAGCTTCCCTTAGTCCAGAGCTTCTCAATTCCAGCCCCCGGGGCCCCAGGCCCCCTGCTCTGCACGTTTTAGATGTGCCTCTGCTCCAGAACAGCTGATTGAAATGATTACATGACCATCAAATGCTGCAGAAGCATGTTAATCACCACAGATTCAATCCAGGTGTGTGGCTGAAGGGAAACACCTGAAACCTGCAGGGCAGGAGGGCCTGAGGGCCTGAGGGCCCGAACTGAGAAACACTGAGTTAGTCCCTGCTGAGTTCTGCCAGGCCACATTTCCTGCTTCCTACTACAAAGAAAATCTGATGATTTCTTGTGTTTTATTTGGTCAGAGTGCAGCAGGAGGCGGGGCTTGTATGGGGTTACATTCCTGGAAAAAACATGGCTGTGTATATTTTTGTGTTTCAAGCTAATAACGTTAGGGATCATAATAAATCCCAGATTAATCAGAGTGATTAATCCGATTAAATGTTTTAGTTGACTGACAGCACTGATTTTACCCTCCATTGGTTAACTCAGCGCACTGCAAAAACACAAAATCTCACCAAGATTTGGTCTAATCTCTACTGCAAATATGTTAATTCACTTTAAATAAGACAAAACTTATTTACAAATAACTTTTCAGCAAGAAATAAGAGCTTGTTTTGAGTCAATAATTCCTTAATATTGAATTAAAAGTTCTGGTTTTGCTGTCAGATTATTTCATTATATGAAAAAATGTGAGATAATCTGCCAGTGGAACTGGAACCTTTTAAATCAACTTTAAGAACATATTTCTTGTTGAAAAGTTATTAGAAAATTAGTTTTGTTTTTAAGTGTACTAAGATATTTACACTAGACACTAAACAAAAATAGTTGGTAGGATTTTGTTTTTGCAGTGTAACTTTGTGCCCCGTCCTTTCGGTCATATATACATTTTTGGTGTTTTTGTGTTTATTGGACATGAATAAAAATCTCAATCTGTAATTTTTTATAGTTGATTAAAATTTCTGAAGGTTTCAAAAGAAAAATGTTGAAAGGAAAGAAACATCCATCCGTTTTCTAACACCTTGTCAGGAGGAGCTGCTGCCTCTCCAGCCACCGTTTCAGGCGAGAGGCGGGGTCACCTGGACAGGTGTCGCAGGGCAACACAGAGACAGACAGGACACACACACACACACACACCTAGGGAGAATTTAGAGAAACCAATTAACCTGACAGTCATGTTTCTGGACTGTTGGAGGAAACCGGAGAACCGGAGAGAACCCAACATGCAGACAGAAAGGCTCTGGGCCGGGAATCGAACCCAGGACCTTCTTGCTGCAAGGCAACAGCTCTACCAACTGCGCCACTGTGCAGCCCAAAAGAAACGTCTGTCTGTATTTTTGCTTTAAATGTACAACATGCACACTGTAAAAAGTGAAATCATGTCTCGTTGTACGTACATTGAAGACATCTGATTGGCTCTGGTGACTGAAAAACAGGAGAAGAGAAAACATGAAGATCAGAAACCTGGAAAATAAAACTAGAAACACCAACTTTTAACACGGAGAGAAAAAAGATTCAGAAAAATACAGAAATAAACATTCAATCAGTCCATCAGTTTATTGGTCGATCGGTTTATTGATCGATCGGTTTATCAGTCGATCAGTTTCAGTCTCGTTCTGTTTTATTGCTGTGGCTCCACATTTTATTGCCTCGGTTCCACAGGAAGCATCGTTTCCTCAGTCAGTCGAGTTTAAGCCAAAGTTCAACACGTCAGATTTAACCCTCTATGGCATGGCGTTGCCCTCAGGCAACAAACCACATATCTGTACCTCACATTGCTCCTTTATTTTATTTTTTGGGGGGCATGATTTTTGACATATTTTTGTCCAAAAAAAAGTTTTTTCATGAATATAGTTTTTGTTTGATTTGTATTTCATTTCTCATAATCAGTGTAGAAAATCTTGGTGTTCTAGACCAATGTTACCCTGAGGCAACAAACCCAAATCTGGTTCCAGGAGGTGTCAGAGTCCGATTTTATGATTGACATGTAATTAGGGACCACCAAGCTCCCAAAGAATGCAGGAAAATATTTTTTCCCCCCAAAAATAAAAAGTCATGCCATAGAGGGTTAAATCAGTTTCATTACAGCATCAAACACTAAAAAATGTTTGTTGTTTTTAGTTTTTACCTGTTTTTGATCTCACCACGGCGAATTTACTTCCCCCACGCTGGCTGCCAACAAAGAATTATGATGTCAGAAACAAATCTAATAAATGTTCTGACTGATTTTTCTGTTTCTACTTAAAAAAAAAGTTTAAATGTTTCAGATCAAACAAATGTCTGATGGCAGAAATCTCTTTATTTGGCTCACCATCGCATCACGATGTGTGAGATTCCTATCAGTTAATATTGATAATTATTGATAAATTTTTTGTTTAAAATATCTGAAATAAAACCAAAGCGTGTCACGGCCTTTCCTCTTATACTTCAAACTGCCACCAATGAAAATAACTTTTATTGTTTCAGTAATAAACAATAACTTCGGTGGCCAAAGTGAACCGACTGGAAGAACGTCCCGACGCCTCTGCTGAAAAACATGGCGGTGGCAGAATGATGATCAGGGAACTGGAAGGAAACATGTAATCTCTACCAGAAAATTCTGAAGGCTCACGTCCAGACATCACCGCACAAGCACCGCTCAAACCTACGCCAACATGGCCGAACGAGAGCCAACATGGCCGAAGTGCAGCCAACATGGCCGAACGAGAGCCAACATGGCCGAAGTGCAGCCAACATGGCCGAAGTGCAGCCAACATGGCCGAACGAGAGCCAACATGGCCGAAGTGCAGCCAACATGGCCGAAGTGCAGCCAACATGGCCGAACGAGAACCAACATGGCCGAAGTGAAACCAACATGGCCGAAGTGAAACCAACATGGCCGAAGTGAAGCCAACATGGCCGAACGAGAACCAACATGGCCGAAGTGAAACCAACATGGCCGAAGTGAAACCAACATGGCCGAACGAGAACCAACATGGCCGAAGTGAAACCAACATGGCCGAAGTGAAACCAACATGGCCGAAGTGAAACCAACATGGCCGAAGTGAAACCATTTTGTGAGCAGAGAGTCTCTTGATGTTTTGCTCATTTCAGATTCTTTAAACATTAGTGAAGTTTTTATTTTTCATATTTCATGTTTCTCTGTTGTTTCTCTTCGGGTCAGATCGGATCGAGTAGCTTTTTATTTTAAATCGTTTTTCTTCCGCTCTTCTCTGCGTGACATTAAAATGTTTTTGTTGATCTGAAACATTTAAATATAAAACATAGAAGCAGAAGTAAAAGTATTTAAAGGAGAAATACTAAAAATACTTTTTCACAGCATTGAACCAAAACTATTTTAATCGTGTTTTTCTTTCTTGATACTCACAAGATCTGGGGATCATAAATCTGAGACTCTGCATGAATTATGGCTGCAAAAATGGAAAAACATTATAAGGTATTGAAAAACTGATAGAAACGACTGGAGACGGATGAAGAATTGATGGATGGATGATGGATGGATGATGGATGGATGGTGAGTGGATGATGGATGGATGATGGATGGATGGTGAGTGGATGATGGATGGATGATGGATGGATGGTGAATGGATGATGGATGGATGATGAATGGATGATGGATGGTGAGTGGATGATGGATGGATGGTGAATGGATGATGGATGGTGAGTGGATGATGGATGGATGGTGAATGGATGATGGATGGTGAGTGGATGATGGATGGATGGTGAATGGATGATGGATGGTGAGTGGATGATGGATGGATGGTGAATGGATGATGGATGGATGGTGAATGGATGATGGATGGATGGTGAATGAATGATGAATGGATGGTGAATGGATGATGGATGGATGGTGAATGGATGATGGATGGATGGTGAATGGATGATGGATGGATGGTGAATGGATGATGGATGGATGATGGATGGTGAGTGGATGATGGATGGATGGTGAATGAATGATGAATGGATGATGGATGGATGATGGATGGATGATGGATGGATGATGAGTGGATGATGGATGGATGATGGATGGATGATGGATGGATGGTGAATGGATGGTGAATGGATGATGGATGGATGGTGAATGGATGATGAATGGATGATGGATGGTGAGTGGATGATGGATGGATGGTGAATGGATGATGGATGGTGAGTGGATGATGGATGGATGGTGAATGGATGATGGATGGATGGTGAATGGATGATGGATGGATGGTGAATGAATGATGAATGGATGGTGAATGGATGATGGATGGATGGTGAATGGATGATGGATGGATGGTGAATGGATGATGGATGGTGAGTGGATGATGGATGGATGGTGAATGAATGATGAATGGATGATGGATGGATGATGGATGGATGATGGATGGATGATGAGTGGATGATGGATGGATGATGGATGGATGATGGATGGATGGTGAATGGATGGTGAATGGATGATGGATGGATGGTGAATGGATGATGAATGGATGATGGATGGTGAGTGGATGATGGATGGATGGTGAATGGATGATGGATGGTGAGTGGATGATGGATGGATGGTGAATGGATGATGGATGGATGGTGAATGAATGATGAATGGATGGTGAATGGATGATGGATGGATGGTGAATGGATGATGGATGGATGGTGAATGGATGATGGATGGATGGTGAATGAATGATGAATGGATGGTGAATGGATGATGGATGGATGGTGAATGGATGATGGATGGACGGTGAATGGATGAATTGCACACAGTGGAAAAATAAAAACAACATTTTAACATTCAAATATTTGAAAAATCAAATTTTTATCATTAAACTTGTAATATAAATTTTCACTTTATTTGCACTTTTCATTTGAATATATAACTTTAAAACACATCTTAGTTTCATATCTTTTTGATATTACATTTGTCCACTTTATGTTTTTAAGTGTTTATTGCTTCATCATTTAAGTAGCCAATGGCAACAAGTGCCAGTATTATTTTTTACAGAGTGCTAGTTGATCCTGATGTTTCTGTTTGTCCAGTTCAGGAATATAAATAAATATTAATTATGATTTCTCAGTTTCCAAAATGTCGGTTTAAGTGAGTTTTTTTTTGTGGACATCTGAAGGTTAGGGTTAGGGTTATGAAAAAAGGGTTTTGTTAACAGCAGAAGGTTAGTTTAACCAGATTAAAGAGTTCATATTTTTTAGTGTAGAACCATCTTGAATGAATGGATGCAGTGATGAAGTCAGATTTAAAGAGCGACAGACTTACTGGATTTCTTTCTGCAGCGCAGACAGAGCAGTGACAGCAGGCTGAGCGACAGCACTGCGGCCGCAGACAGCGCCGCCGCCAGCGGCCCCGAGTCGCCCATCGGACCTGCAGCAGCAGCAGATAAACGGGTCGATGTGGGCCGGTCAGCGGGCTTCCTGTCAGCCAGGCAGAGCTGCACAGGATGTGGTCGGCTCAGAGAAAACTGAGCAGCTCCGCCTGCAGGACTCACACCGTCAGCCAGGAAGCAGCGCAGCGCTCACTGCGATGACACACACACACACACACACACACACACACACACACACACACACACACACACACACACCTCAGATCACAGTAAACTTCATTTCTGAACTGTAACTTTTTAATCAATATTCAGGAGTTACTGGCTTAAAACAAACTGTTATTTCTTTCTGACAAGTTACTTTGTTTTGAGATATTTGCAGTAAAAACTGGACAAAAATACTTGGAAAGATTTTGTGTTTTCAGGAATATTAAAACCTGCCTGAAGCTTTTGCCAAAATTAGGATCATTATTTTTTTAATATCTGTTAAGCGGTAACAATTCATTGCCAAAAATTTGGACCAAATTGAACTTTTAAACCAAATAATTAAGAATCAGTTTAACAAAAGAAACTTTAAGTCCTGAGCCTGAAACCTGACATCACAAACAAACTGTCTCCATTTTATGTGAGCAACAGAAAAAGTCATAACAACAAAATTCTGATATTTAAACAATCTGAAAACCTTTAATACTAAAGCTGAAGACAGATTTCGTAAATGAAACATTGTTATTATTTTCTCACTGTTTGACATGAAATCAGAGCAAAATTTCCCCGTTTAAATTTCTAAATGACAAGATATTGAGAGAAAACAATATCTAAATATTGAGTTTTGGTGTGAAATGTGTTCATCGTCAACAGAACTGAAAACTTGGTAAAGATGGCGGCCGAGTCTCAAACCATCATGGCTGAAAAGTCGCTCCAACAGGAAGAAGCCAAATAAATGGAGAAAACCTCGACAATAAATTCATTTATTCTGATTAAACTGGAGGATGGAAACGTTTGGCCATGATGGAGCTCCGTACATTTGACAGAATGAGGGGAAGAACTGATACTTCATAAAATGGAGATCATTTTATGTGGAAATATTGAAATAACAAGAAGTTAAAGCCTTTACATGAATTGATCTTTCAAATAAACAATAATCAAACAATCAAATTAATCAAACTTTATCTTAAAGATGAGAAAAATCACAAAGTCCTGATTTCTGTGGAAACATTGAATCAAACTGAAGCCTCAACTGCAGCAGCAAACTAGAGGAAAGATCATTTTACTGAATTTTAAGCTACTAAACTTTGGACACTTGAAGAAGATGATGATGAAGATGCTGATCCATGAGTTTGTCGACGGGTTGAAAAAAGTTTTCTCCTATTTAACGAACAGAAAACTAATCACACCATCGATGGATTATAGACAGAAGCTCCGTAACGAAAATCACACAGCAGGACGAAAATGATCTTATGACGATTTCAACCATCTTGAAACAACTGATTTTCTGAGAAAAGTCAAAGTTTCAAATCAATCAATCAATCAATGGGATTTATTTGTACAGCAGGTTTCAGCAGCTGTCTACTGACGATCTTATTTTATGAATCATATTGAATCTGTGTCGACCTTTTTGCTGGTTTGGCAAAATTAGGTCAGAAAAGCACCAAGAGTGATAAATACTGTAAATATAAATAATAATTTACTTCCAGATTTTTTACTTGCTGCAACATCAACTGCCCTTCACAAATAAAGCTGAACCTGCAGTTAAAAATATTATTTTTGTCTCATTATTCTGATGTTTGGAAAATCTAAATATTTTTAGGCCAACCTGACCCAAACCATGACGGCGGGTTTGATTTCATGTCAGACACCAAAAGCTGTTTTTTAGGGTTAACCTCAGCTTTTTCATGTAAACACTGTATAAAATACAATTTTATTTTTAAGTTTAAAAGCTACTAAAATCATTAGAAGCTTAAAAAGCTGCTTCAGCTCCAGCTAAATACTTTAAATATCTTAGAAACAGAATTATGTTGGAACATTTCAAGTTTAGTCGTCATTTCTATCACAAATAGCCAAACAGTAAAAAACCAAAAGGTTTACTAAATGTCATAGCAGCTAGCCTAGCTTAGCCGATTGGATTAGCTTAGCTTGACTTTGTGTTTTAATATATTTAACCAATAATTATTAGTATAATAATGTATAAAGACACTCAAAAGCATTCTGTTTAAATGGAAAGTTAAACATTAATAAGTTTGATCATTTTTAAAGTAGTATAGCAAAATGATTTCAGTTAAATATAACTTTCCTGAGGTTTAATTTTCCAGATTTAAGAAGTTTCAGTAAAATGATTAATAACTTTATTTAGTAAGTTTAATATATTTAATCAATCCCCACTCTCAAAATATTAGATTATTTCTGGATTATTTTTGGGACAGAAAACTGAGCCAGATTAAATTTAATGAATGTAAACAGCAGCACAGCTTAAAGTTAAATATTTACTTACTTTACAAAGAAATATTCTTAAAGTTTTCTTTGTGAAATAATTGACTAAATAGATTAAGTTACAAACTTATAAAGCCAATCAGTAGTTGAAAACATTTTAAAACTTCAGCACAGATTTTGTGTGAACTCTTTGAAACAACATGAAGCAGCTATTTTTTACTCGCTGATTATAGTTTCCCTTTAAGTTTGATTGATTTTCGCGAGAGAAGTCGGGTTCTGGTGGAAAGTGGCTCTCCAGTGGGCGGGAAGTTTTCCATCACAGATTGTTTGCTGCTGGTTTTTACAGAGAAAATTTATGATGTTTTGCTCAAACCTGAATCAGACACAACTCTGATAAAAATAGCAAAATATTAAATTACTGTGCATCTGACCTCAATTAATCAGGTTTAGATGCGGCCATATTGGAACTCACAAAAACAAAGTCAGAGCTCTGAACACATGGTTCTAAATTTACTGTTTTATCTGCACGGCTGAAATAAAATGTTATTTCTTCATGAAATTCTTACCAGTTTCATTATAAGTGTGTGTGTGTGTGTGTGTGTGTGTGTGTGTGTGTGTGTTACCATACTGGACTCTGAGTCCTAAATGCTGTTTTCTCTCCTAGTTCAGGTCTGCTGCATTATTTCTCTTTATAAATATTGTAAATCATAAATGCTTTAGCTTCTGCCCTGCGTGTTTGTCGACTTTATTTTCCTATTCTTGTTTAGTTTTTTTCCCTCCATTTGTCCAATGCTTTATCGGTAAACAATAAAAGTATCACCAATGCAAACTAACATGTTTATATTATTTTATGCCTTTTAGTTTAATGAACTGAGATCATTTAAATGGTAAATGGACTGAACTTATGTAGCAGTCATTTTGACCACTCAAAGCGCTTTACACTAGAGTCACATACACCCAGTCGCGCTAACAAACACACACACATTTATGCACCGATACGCAGATCGGTGGGCAATTTTTTAAATAAATCATGATTGTAAATTTTTAAATATTATAGCTATGATATTGGTAAAACTTTAATTTCTCTTTGTTGATTTGACAGACGGGATGAGAATCACCTGATGTGTTTAAAGACATGACAGGTGATGTTTTTTATTTGTCCTCTGAAATATTGATAAAGTTATGAAAAATCAGAAAGAATGAAAGTACTTCTCATCTGAGACACAAACTTTTAAGATGTGTGAATAGATTTACCTGAACCGTTTATTGGAGAGATTTCTGAAAAACATCTGAGCAGGTGAACAAAATGCTCAGACTGACAGCAACAAATATAAATATAAATATAAATGGTTTCTGTGTTACCTTCAGAGATCCAGCCGCCTTCATTCTTCACTGTTTTGTTCAGCAGGTCGACTGTCAGCTCTGCTTCCTGTTTCAGCGTCTCCCCACATCCGTCGCTTTGTGGTTTCCACTGGTCACAGAGCAGAACTAATGAGGCCCCTCACTTTATTATCAATATTTAGTTTTTTTTCTTGCTCATTTTACAGTCATTCCTGCTGACCAGGGCCAGAACACAACAACATTGTTTGCTCTATTCCAACATTGTCTTTTATTTTAACAGAAAAAACCTCAATCACTTCAACACTGGAGCTCAACTTGGGTTGCTAGGTAACAGGTTGGGCTCCTCTGGGGTTGCTAGGTAACAGGCTGGGCTTCTATGGGGTTGCTGGGTAACAGGAAGCTCCTCCTGATTTGTGGCGTTTCTTTCTGAAGTTTTTGAAACGGCTCGTTTTCCAGACACTAAAAAACATAAATTTACTACCCAAACACAGCTGGGTGTTTTTTTAAGTGCTTTGGTTGTTTTTAGCACCTGTTGAAACCCAAATGGAGGAATAAAAATGTGCAAAATGTGAATTTCCCCTTCAAGACTCTCAACAATGACCAAATTTGACGGCAGATTGTTCCTCCTGAGCTCCTGTCAGTACTGATGTACTATAAAAATCATAGTTTTCTGATTTTTATTGGTAAAAAAAGTTACAAATCATTTATTATTTTCCTTCCATTTCATGTTGATGCATTACTTTGTGTTGGTCTGTCATATAAAACTGGACTGCAATGCTTTGAAGTTTGTTTTTGTAACATGACAAAATGTGAAACACTTGAGGCAACATGGCTGAGAAACACACCTGCAGCCATTTTCCCCACGCAGACCAAGAGAAGATGACACACTTTTACAAGAAACCAGAAGCTTTGATCTTGGTGTGAAGAAAAGTGACTTGGGGGCTGAGAAGAGAAACGGCGTCTGCAGGGGAAACCTTGATTTTCAGAAGCCTCAGCAGAGCTCAGAAAAACTCTTTGCTCAGTAGAGGACCGAGAAAGAAAAACACTACATGACCAGACAGAAAAAAGTCTCCAAAAAGAAACAGACTGACATGAGCTGTTTCTACTTCATAAGAACAGAAAACTAGAGAAAGACTTTCAGCAAAAATGAATACAATCTGAGAATAGATTTTACTCATTGAAATGTATTCACCACAGACTTTGAGGAAGTCTGACATAGTTAAGGGATCCCTTTAAATAAATCCCTTTAAATAAATCTGCCAACAACTCAAAATGGCCGTTATGAACAGGACTGTCAACATCTTCACATTTGTTTCTGTTGAGCTTAAAGCCAAGAATTAAAAACTGCAAGGACAGCAAGGATTGGGCAGCTAACGATTATTTTAGTCATCAATTAGTCTATTGATTTTTCTGGTGATTATCAGTTATTCTGATCAAAACATTTCTGTGCTGCAGATACAACTGCATATATATTTCTGTACAATATCTAGGTATAGATATGTGTGTGTGTGTTGTCATTCTCATATCCCTTCCCCCCAATGACAAAATTCTAGGCCTGCCACATATTACATATATATTTAATATATATTACACATATTTTTAATTATTATTATTATATCAAAATGTATTGAGTCGGGGCTGCAGAGCCCAAGGCGCCATTTATACAAGAACCGCCTCTGTGGTTTGGTTTTATTGTTTGTACTTTCAATGACCTATTATGGTGTTATAACAGTTACTATCATCATCAGTACTATCAATAATATGCAGATAACCCAAAGGTATCTGTCCTTTTAAACTCGACGTACGTACGGACGTTAAAATTTACTCCTACGTCACGCCACGTACGTTCCAAAGCTGGATTAGCCGAGCGTGCTAACGTCCTGATAAATCCTTCATTGAACAGCGATGCTGTTAAGGCTTTCCGTCACTGGAGGCGTCATTTCCCCGCTTTCGCTTCGCCTCTGCTGGGTGGTGGGCTGAGCTCCAGCCACACCCTCTTGTTGTTGTTGTCCCGGGAGATCCGCTGCTGGTTCCGCGGCTCCAGACGTCTCCCTCTCCGCGGCAGCTGGCCCCGCCGGCCGCGTGCATGCAGCAGAATGGCTCGAGCGGCTCCATCGGCTCTGACGGCGGCAGGGAGCGGCAGGCTCTGTCCTTCAGCCCGCTGCCCGCCGCTACTACACGGGTGAGGCGGTTCATTCAGGAGCGACAGAGGACGCTGCCGCTGCCCAAAGTGATGGTGGTATTCTCGGCCGCTGGCGACGCGGACAAACCGAGCGATGCCATGTCCAGCTCGGACCCAACGGAGGAGGGCGACGGCGTCCGGAAGCCGCCGGCCTCCCCCTCTCCTTCCCTCTCCCCCTCCCCGAAGCACCGCGCACCGAGCAAGCCGCGCCGCGCCGCGCTGACCACCCCGGAGCCGCAGGAGGTGGGTAGGCCGCTTCACGGAAAGTCACCACGCCGAGCATAATTTATTCACTAAATAACAACTAATGACGCTACACATAAAACAAAGCACTAAAATGTGTCCAGAGGCAGCCATTAAACACATTATATCTCCAATAACTCCACAGTTTGACTGTTTGGAGATATTTACTCTGCGGTCCGTGATTGGCTTAGCCGCCGAGCCGCGCGGTGATTGGCTGGGAGCCGTGTCACGGTGATTGGCTGGGAGTCGTGTCACGTGGGTCTTAGTTTAAGCTTCTTATTTCTATTCAAACCTACTAAACCCAAGTCTCTGAGGAGCCATCAGCAGCTCCCACAACATAGATCTATGGGGATAGATCAGCAATCCTATCAGTTAACAGAAGGAATGTTGACGCCAGATAGATGCATAGATTATTAATCCCACTATATCAATGGATTTCCACTAAATAGACAGATGGATTATTTTTTCCTATTGGATGATTATATGGATTAAAATTCCCATGATGGATGGATTATTAATCCCATGAGATGAATAAATGGATGGATTATTGCAGTGTTATAAAGTTTTTGTTGCTCGATCCTCTTTGTCTTGGTTTTCCAGATATGCAGCTAATTACAGTAGCAACACTAAACTGGTATTTAAATGTAAAAACAGAAATCACTTCTGTGTAAAATGAGTCGGGCGTATTTCGATTATTCCCATTTTTATAGAAAAATAAGCCCCGTAAAATTGAGTGCATTTCTTTTAAACTTGAAACAGTTTCAAGGAGCTGGAGTTCTGGAGGCTGGACAGATGAAATGTGACTTTTGGCTCTGGATGATTCTGCTGTTGGACACTCTGAGTGTAACCGGGTTCTGCTTCACTCCACTGCACCAGGCCGGCCCCAGTAACCCTTCGACTCTGCGTTGTGTAGATTTTTTAATGAAGACGAGTTTCTGGGTGATCAGGCAGTTTATTTCCTGAATGGGAACATATGGGGAGTTCAAATCAGTGCAACGGCTCCGCTTCACTCTGCACACTACAACAGAACGTTAAGTTAGCCTTTAACTTAGCACATAAAATGTTTTACAATATTAACTAAACTAAAAGTACGAAAATTGGTGCTAGGCACACATCTAGTAATTAGTAAATTTCACACTATTTGTCTAAGTTAATAAAAATGATGTTTTATGTGTTGCTAACTCGTTTCTACTGTGTGCTGAAAAACACAACTCACCTCTGGTGCAGCTTTCACAGACTGGCACTGAGTTCAGGAGCCAGCAACATTTAACCAGCCACACAGAGAGGGGGCGCTGTTTCCCCATTGCACTGATACATATAAAGCAAGTGGGATTCTACAACTTAAACCTAAACACTGTTACATGAGCTTTGGTCAGATTATGGGAAGACGCATTTATGTTTGAGGAGTCTGGATGTTTGAACCTGAAACGGTTAAAAATCAGCGTCTCTGGTGGGTTGTGAGAAAAGCTTGGTGTTTGAAGCCACTTCCTGTGCAGCTGCTTTGCAGCCGGAGCAGCAATAGAAATATTTATCGTGTATGGAGATAAAGCCAGAGGTCACCGGGTCACCGGGTCAGGCGCTTGGCTCTCGTTACTTCCAGGCTCAGATAAAACCTCAGGAAACGTCCAAAGCAGATTTTTGGGTTGTGGGGAAAATAATCTTGTTTTCATTTTTTTCTAGAACTAAACAGCAACTTTAAAGGAGAAAACTGGCATTTCAGCAGTTAAAATCTCAGAATTCGCATAAATATTTGGCATGTATTTCAAAAACTGAAAATAAGATTATGGAAAAACACATTTCATAAATTTGTGTTGCTGTTTGAAATAGATTGTTTTTAGTTCTTTTTATAAATGAACCTTGTCATTTATTAAAAGGAAATAATAATACCCCACCTTGCATTACTCTGAAAATAACATCCAATTTACAAACAAAACATGTGAAACTTTAGATTGAAATAGTTAAAATCCGTCACAACTCATAAATATCTGCGTCTGGTGACTGAAGCCTTGAATTAATAATTTCACAGCAAAAACCCCCAAAATCTCACCAAGTATTTTTGTCTATTTTCTACTGCAAATAACTGAATTCAGTTGAAACAAAACCAAAGTAACTTTTCAGTAAGATATAGGAGCTTTTTTAAGTCAATAATTATTAATAATAATTAAACATAATAATAAAAACTGAGTTCAACTTGCAGTTCTTATAATGAGAACAATGTCTTAGTTTAAATGAAATAATCTTAATCCTGGTATTTTTCCATCACTATTAATGAATTGTTGACTTTTATATGTTGATGAAAATCTGTAAGTTATTTTAGTTTCTTTCTCAGATATTTGAACTAAACTAGACAATAACACTTGTTGGGATTCAGTTTTTACAGTGAAGAAGGATGAATGTTGCTATGGGAACCATTGTGACTCGAAGCTGGTTCTGTTTGGTTGAACTGTCCAGTTAATGGACCATCAATAACTGATTATTAGATCTGTTTGTGATCAGTTTCCAGAGGTGATCTCTCTGAACGTGGGGGGAACGCTCTTCACCACGCGCCTGTCCACGCTGCGGCGCTACGACGACACCATGCTGGCCGCCATGTTCAGCGGGCGCCACTACATCCCGCGGGACGCCGAGGGCCGCTACTTCATCGACCGGGACGGCGCTTACTTTGGGTGAGCCCCGACCGGAACCAGCACGCAGTCAGTTGTGTTGAAGAAAGTTTTAGTTTCTAAAAGTCAAATGGTGTTCTCTGAGAGGCAGCTCGTTAAATCCTGATACGTTTTCATGGATTCATCATTGAGAAGCAAACGGGCTGCGTCAGCATCGTTTCAGTGACGTCACCGCTGTGTATTTCTGCATTAAGGGGAAAATCTGCGAATGAAAGCAGAAAGAACGGACGAAACGCTGCAGAGGATTTTCATGTTTTTCAGAACTTCACTGAGATTCCTGATGGAATAAAAACACTTTAGAGAATTTATGCAAATTACAAACAAAGCTGTTGGCATAATTATGAAGTCATGTTTTTCAGTTTACAGTGCGGTCGCGCTAAAAAGATGCAATGTGATGAAGCCACCACAAGGAGGCGGTAAAGGACCAGATTAAAAATCTCCGTTCTTACAGTTTTAAACAATTAGTCTCTTTAAAACACATTTTTTATGATTAACTTTTCAGTTCTTTAAATTATTTTAATAGTTTTTAACTTCTTTACTTTTACTGTTTCAACATTAACATTTAAGTGACTGAGGAAAAAGGTTATTTGTCGTTGATCTGTTGCAGATGAATAAAAGTGAAGTTATGGTGCAGTCTTTATTATATGGACTTATAGAGTAAATTATTATTAACCAGGAGACAAACTGTCTGTCTGAAGTTAAATCAGACCAGATTTCTCCTGTCTTAGGTCAGTTAGAATCACAAATTATTCATATTTGCTAAATGCCAAAATCACAAGAGAGAGAATATGTCAGGTTGAATTATTAATGTCTTTAATCAGTTTTTCATTTTGAACTACATGAACCTTTGAATTCTAGATGATCAAACAATAAAAGAAGTTTGGTCCAATTTAACTTCAGACAGTGGGAGAAAAAAGTTTGTTTTATTGATAGAAAACGTTTTTTATTCGGTGGATGGAAACTGCTGCGTATGTTTCAATCTTTCAAAGTGTGCCCAGTCACAGCCTGTCTTTATTTTAAAAATACATATTTAGATTGTTTCTTTAGTTTTTTAAGAGATGCTAATCATTTTGGTACGTAAACCTTTTATTCTGAAGACATGAAAACATCTCTGACACAATTTTAGTAATTGGAACTGAAATGAAACTAAAGAAATTCAGCCTGATTGAAAAGGTGGAGGAATCTTTTTATTCAGTGGATGGAAACTTCTGGTTTCAGCTGAACAAAGACTTTATATTTAATTCAGTCTCTACAAACAGAAATCAACCAAAATGGAAATTTGGTAGCTCAGTTTTACATAAAGCAGACTAGAAAAGCATTTTTTATTTCTTGATGAAGTTTAAAACTACCAGAATCCAGTTGAGTCATTTTAGACCTTAGATTTAATTTGATATTATGAATACAGAATTGACTTTTAATGTAATAAATGAAAAAATCTCATTTGCGCGATCACAACCTGCCTTTATTAATTTGTAAATATATTTCTTGTTTCTTTAGGGTTTTATTTAACCTGTTTTTGTTCCGTTTTCCTAACTGAGCATTTCAGAGTGACTTTCTTCCATCTGAAGGGACATCCTGAACTTCCTGCGGGAAGGCGAGCTGCCGCAGCGGGACCGGGTCCGGTCCGTCCACCGGGAGGCGCAGTACTACGCCATCGGGCCGCTGCTGGACCGCCTGGAGGAGACGCAGCCTCTGACCGGGGAGAAGGTCCGGCAGGCCTTCCTCGACCTGCTGCCCTACTACAGAGGTCTGACGCTAGCACAGCTAGTCACTAGCTTTGCTCACATGGCTAGCTTCACTAATAAAGCTAGAGGTTAACTTAATTAACACAGCTAGCTCTGCTAACAAACCTAGAGGTTAGCTTTGCTAACACAGCTAGCTCTGCTAACAAAGCTAGAGGTTAGCTTTGCTAACACAGCTAGCTCTGCTAACAAAGCTAGAGTTTAGCTTTGCTAACACAGCTAGCTCCGCTAACAAAGCTAGAGGTAAGCTTTGCTAGCACAGCTAGCTTCACTAACACAGCTAGCTCTGCTAACACAGCTAGAGGTTAGCTTGGCTAACATGGCTAGCTTCACTAGCACAGCTAGCTCTCCTAACACAGCTAGAGATTAGCTTGGCTAACATGGCTAGCTTCACTAACACAGCTAGCTCTACTAACACGGCTAGAGGTTAGCTTGGCTAACATTGCTAGCTTCACTAACACAGCTATAGGTTAGCTTGGCTAGCATGGCTAGCTTCACTAACAAAGCTAGAGGTTAACTTAACTGACACAGCTAGCTCTGCTAACAAAGCTAGAGGTTAGCTTTGCTAACACGGCTAGCTCCGCTAACAAAGCTAGAGGTAAGCTTTGCTAACACGGCTAGCTCCGCTAACACAGCTAGAGGTTAGCTTGGCTAACACAGCTAGCTTCACTAGCACAGCTAGCTCTCCTAACACAGCTAGAGGTTAGCTTCACTAACAAGGCTAGCTTCACTAGCACAGCTAGCTCTCCTAACACAGCTAGAGGTTAGCTTGGCTAACACGGCTAGCTTCACTAGCACAGCTAGCTCTCCTAACACAGCTGGAGGTTAGCTTGGCTAACATGTCTAGCTTTGCTAACAAAGCTCGAGGTTAACTTAGCTAACACAGCTAGCTCCGGTAACAAAGCTAGAGGTAAGCTTTGCTAACACGGCTAGCTCCGCTAACACTTCTAGAGGTTAGCTTTGCTAACACAGCTAGCTTCGCTAACACAGCTAGAGGTTAGCTTCACTAACAAGGCTAGCTTTGCTAACACAGCTATAGGTTAGCTCGGCTATCATGGCTAGCTTCACTAACACAGCTTGCCGCTATCTTTGCTAATATGCCTAGTGGTTAGCTTCATTAACACACCTAGCCTTGCTAGGTAGCTTTGCTAACACTGCTAGCGGCTAGTTTCCCAACAGCAACACGTCTATACGTTCATTATGGCTACTGTTGGTCTAAATGTCTGAAAAGTGTGGCATACTTCTGTCTTTTGGGTGGGTCTCTGCTACAGGGTGACCTTGGATCCTTAAAAAGTCTTAAATTTATGTGTATGAAATTAAAGCCTTAAAACATAAAATCCACTTTAAGAACTAAGAAAAAGCCAGGCAGCTAAGCTAAGCTAACACTGGTCACTAGGTTACAGAGCTAGCATTAAACCATTAGCAGGTCCGCTCTTTTATAACGTAGAAACGTTCCCAGGGTGGGAAACCTCAGCAAACTGCCGTGAACAACGAAGCGATTGGAGCTTCACGCAGAAAAACACTTTATAAAATCCTTTATTTATAGCAACATGCAAAATTTAAAGGTGGTGAGTAAAGAGCCTGATGAGCCGAGGATTCTGGGTAAAATCACCAACAGCCAGAGGAAAATCCGGCTTTAAGCAGATTAATATGTCATTATCAATGGTTATTACATTATGAGAGCTGTAAGCTAAGATAATAACTATTAATTACACACGTTACTGGTTTGGTTAATTATTCCCTCTGGCTTCAGAAGCTGCTCTAGGGAGACTTTTACTTTTGTTGTTATGATGTGTAACCATAGCAACAAGGTAGCATTTGACTTTCTTAGTTTCTAGAAGCTGTGTATGTTTTTATTTTTAATATTTAGTGCTGAGCGTGTTTCTCTACGAGGATGATAGGAGTCACCGAACATTAACGTGTTTTCACTGAACCGCCGTGATTTCAGACAATCTGGAACGCATCGTGGAGATCGCCAAGCTGCGGGCGATGCAGAAGAAGGCGCGCTTCGCCAAGCTGAAGGTGTGCGTCTACAAGGAGGAGATGCCCATCACGCCGTACGAGCGGCCGCTCTTCAACTCGCTGCGCTTTGAGCGCGCCGACGGCGACGCCAAGCTGTTCGAGCACCACTGCGACGTGGACGTGTCGTTCGGGCCGTGGGAGGCCGTGGCCGACGTCTACGACCTGCTGCACTGCATCGTCAGCGACCTGGCGCAGCGCGGCATCGCCGCAGAGCAGCAGTGCATCGGCGTCTGCGACAAGCACCTCATCAACCACTACTACTGCAAGAGGCCCATCTACGAGTTCAAGATCACCTGGTGGTGAACGGCGGAGCGGACCGGAGCCAGGACCGGAGCCAGGACCGGAACCAGGACCGGAACGCAGCACAGCTTTTAACTCTGTTTTCTATTCAAACTGACAGGATTTGACAATGTGACCCTTTAAATCTGCTTCCTGTTTCCTCAAACATTTCACAGTTTCCTGCCGTTTAAATTCAGCGCCTTCATCATGAAACATGAAACAGTTAAAGGAGGTTAGGGCAGAGTGTTGAGGCCAGACAGTGGCGTTTTTTAATAAAATGATTAGCAGATTAAAAACATAATAAAGTCGTAAAATGACCAGAAAAGTTAGTTTTAATCTTTGATCTGAGGACAGCAGCAACGTTCTGCTACCAACAATAATCTGATGCTGAGATATTTCATATCTGTAAAACCAAATCAACAGGCTCAACATTCCTTATTTAAATGTTTATTATTTTTGGTGAAGCATTTAGAAAATGACTTCATTCTAACAATAATTTGACTTTATTGTCATACAGATTTTCTCATATTTTATGATTTTATTCTGGTTTCTGGCTCTAAAACTCTGTTTTTCAGACAAACCCAAACATTTGAACGTTTTTTGGGGCTACAAATGTTTTCAGTTCATCTCTGGATCCGTTTCTGTCCAGTTGGGTCCAAATTACTACAAATGACATGAAACCCAAACCAAGTCAAACATCCGGTGGTATTTTGGATCCTCCTGAATGAGGCGACAGTGGGAAGAAACCAGACGGTTCTCCTGACTGGACTGAAGTGGAGATTTATCTGGTGGAAAGAGAAAACTGTGATCCTGCAAACACCGAGCCAGGAAAACTCAACTTTAATTTAACATGCATCTGTTTCCCATTCAGGGCCAAACTGCCGCTTGTTTTTACCCCAATAAATCAACCAGCTATGCAAAGACGGCATAATTAAACTGATTTTTTGTGTAGACGATGGTGGAGCCGTTGTTTTCATGTTTCCTGAAGCCACATCGTCTTCGGTCTGTTTTTCAGCAGTTATTTCCCGTCGGCAAAAGATTCACTGGTTTCCGTTTGGAGGAGTAACCATGGAAACGTCCGGCCGTCTGATTGGACGTCCTAACGCTCCACCAGGAAGCCCGACGCTTCTTGTTCCGATCAATGAGTGAAATGAACCGGGATCGATAGCGATCCATCGGCAGCTTTTTGTTCTGATCACAGCTAATAGTCGCGGTTCGATGTTGTGACGTGAAGTCAGATGTGATCTTTTCCTATAGGTCTTGTGTCAGGTGAACTGTGAGATAAATTTTCTTTATGCGTCGCTGAAGGAGCGATGGGAAAGGTTCAGCGGAGGTCAGCGTGTTTTTCTTTCATCGGTCGCTAAAATAAGGAGATTCTCTGTTTTAAGGGATTGCATTGCTGGAGGTTTGACGCACAGCCGTGAATTTTTGCAGCCACTATAGATGTTTGAAGTTTATTAGAAAATAGCGCCACCTTCAGGGAGAATTTTAGATTTTTTTTAAACTTTTGTCATTTCCATCATTTGAGTCCTGCTGTACTTGACTATTACTGAGCACCATGTGATTGTAACAGAAAAGTCTTATTTATGTTTGGTAACGTCATCCGTTTTAATTGATTATAAGAATCAACTCTTTCATCAGATTTATTCAGATTTTATTAATTTGCCACATAATACTGAAGCACTACGTTCTTCCCCTGAAACATGACTAATCTTTATGACTTCCAGTGTTTTTAATGTTTTTATATTGCTGTTTATGTTTGTTTTAGCTTCTAGGAAGCTCCAGATCTCTAGTTGTCTTTTATTTGTCTGTATTTAAAAAATGAAAACATAATTTTTATGTTGTGGTACAATAAAACTGTTTAACTGCAATAGGATTTCTCTATTTTATTTCTTAAGTTTTGTGGAAAAAATTTACACACACACATGTGTATATATATATATATATATATATATATATATATATATATATATATATATATATATATATATATATATATACAGTACAGACCAAAAGTTTGGACACACAGTTGTGTCCAAACTTTTGGTCTGTACTGTATATATTCCTCTTAAATTCTGCTCTTTTGCATTTAGATAATTCAGTTCAGGTTTATATAAAGTATGGCTGAAACAATTAATCGGATTAATCAATTATGTAAATGATCAACTAATTTCATAATTAAATAATCATTAACTGGAGTATACAGACTCTGAAACATTTCATTTAAGGTAAATATAAAAACTAATTCACCACAATCTGGATGAACATCTTGTTAAAAAGGCCTCAGTACAGCTAACGAGTTAGCAACGGCTGGCAGCATTTTAATTATGGATCATTAATCACGTGTTCCCCGAGACAAAAACGGCCAAATTGTTTATAATAATGCTATAAAATCACACAGCATGGTTTGTCCTCAAGGAGCTAACAGCTAGCACTCAGTGCTAACATGACCATTAGTGGTCATGTTATGCTTTTATTGTGAAGGGGAGAAGACAGCAACAGTTTTACTACATTCTCTTTTTGGTTTGGATTGGAAGACGTTGAGAATAAAACAAGACTCAAATTATTTTTTCGTCTTTTTCTGCTGACTTCCACATTGGTGACCCTCTTGGCATTGTACGGCGCTCCAAAAGTCCATGGGCATCTCTGTTGCACATGGTTCCCAAAGCAGACGGGGTTGGCGACCCTGTGGGGATTTTCGGCGCTTTAACAACGCAACCGGTAATGACAGGAACCCAATTCCTCACATTCAGGACTTTTCTGCCCGCCTGGCTGGAGCAACTGTTTTCTCTAAGGTGGACTTGGTGCGAGGCTACTATCAGGTTCCAGTGCATCCCTTGGATGTACCCAAAACCGCAGTGATCACGTCTTTCTGAGTTTTTATGGATGCCCTTCGGTCTTAAAGGCGCAGCGCAGACTTTCCAGCGGCTTATGGATTCGGTCCTGCAGGGTATGCTGTTTTTGTTCGTCTATTTGGACGACGTATCGGTGGCTAGTCCCTCTGCGGAAGAACACATGGTGCACCTTCGTCAGCTGTTTGTTAGACTCAGGGAACATGGTCTGATCGTGAAACCCAGCTAATGGAGGAGTTTGGACTGCCTGACTTCCTGGGACACAAAGTGTTTTCTCAAGGGGCGGTTCCCCTACCTGCAAAGGTTGAAACAGTTTCCGCTTTTCCCCGCAGTCCCTCAGTGAAGCCTCTGCAGGAGTTTTTGGGGATGGTAAACTTTTATAACCGTTTCATCCCACGGGCAGCTCACCTCATGCTCCCCTTGTATGAAGCATTTAGAGGCAAAAAGGGGACCAGCAGATAGAGTGGACCCCCAAGAGGGTGCAGGCATTCGATGATGCCAAAAAGGCCTTGGCTAATGCTGAGCTTTTGGCCCATCCGTCTTAGACTTAGACTTATTTTATTGTCATTACACAAAGAAACATAAGTAAAATTGGCAATGAAATGTCATGGCTCGGTCACCGGAGCACACACACAGAAACACAAGAATGCCTATAATTACATAATAAACAAATGATAATGTATTGCTAAATATATATAGCTTAGTATTTTCAAGCAGTCTGAGACAGTTTTAGTGATGGGATTGTTGAGCAATCTGATGGCCAGTGGGAGACAGCTATTTCTGAGTCTGGCTGTTCTGCAGCGGATGCTACGGACTCTCCTCCCAGACGGCAAGCGGATGAACAGACCATGGAGAGGATGGCTGGAGCCAGAGAGGATCTGGTTTGCTCTGGCTAAGCAGCGTCTGTGTGCCATGGTATGGATAAGGGGGAGTGGAGTCCCAATGATCCTCTCCACTGTCTTCACCTGTCTTCACAGAGACTTCCAGTCTGAGGCCTTGCAGCTCCCAGACCAGATGGAGATCCTGCTGGTCAGCAGGCTCTCAATGGTTCCTCTGTAGAAGGTGGAGAGGATGGGAGACGAGAGGGAAGCCCTTTTCATTCGTCTCAGAAAGTGAAGACGCTGCTGTGCCTTTTTCACCAGTGAAGTGATGTGAGTCGTCCAGCTGAGGTCGTCTGTAATGTGAACCCCCAGGAACTCAGTGCTGCTGACGATCTCTTCTGTTCTGTCGTTAATGAGGAGTGGTGTGTGGTTGGGTGGAGACCTTCTGAAGTCGACAATGATTTCTTTTGTCGACGTTCAGGAGCAGGTTGTTTATTCTGCACCAGTCCACAAGATGTTGTCAATCAATCAATCAAATTTTATTTGTATAGCACATTTCAGCAGCAAGGCATTTCAAAGTGCTTTACATCATTACAAACACAGAAACACAATGCAATATAGAATCAATCATTGAGTCAAGTTCCATCAATAAATTTGTAATTGATTACATTTCAAATACAATCCTAAACAGGTGGGTTTTTAGTCTAGATTTAAAAGACGTCAGTGTTTCAGCTGTTTTACAGTTTTCTGGAAGTTTGTTCCAAATTTGTGGTGCATAGATGCTGAAAGCTGCTTCTCCTCGTTTGGTTCTGGTTCTGGGGATGCAGAGCAGAACCAGAACCAGAACCTGAGAGGTCTGGAAGGTTGATACAACAACAGCAGATCTTTAATGTATTGTGGTGCTAAGCCGTTCAGTGATTTATAAACTAACAACAGTATTTTAAAGTCTATTCTTTGAGCTACAGGGAGCCAGTGTAGGGACTGGCTCCCTGTAGCTCTTTTCTGTAGTTCACTTCATTGTTGTCCTGAATTAATCCCATAATTGTTGTGTCATCTGCATATTTCATGATGTGGTTTGTGTTAAACCTGGGATGACAGTCGTGAGTCATCAGCAGGGGGCTCAGGACACAGCCCTGGGGGGAGCCAGTGTTTAAAGAAATGACATTGGAGATGTTATTACCCACACAGACAGACTGAGTTCTGTCGGTGAGGAAGTCCAGCAGCCAGTTGCACAGTGGAGTATTGAAACCCAGGGAGACCAGTTTGCATACCAGATCCTGGGGAATGATCGTATTAAATGCTAAGCTGAAGTCCAAAAACAGCATCTGTACATGGGTGTTTCTTTTCTCCAGATGTACCAGGCTCAGATGGAGAGCAGTGGAGATGGCAACATCAGTCGAGCGGTTAGGTTTGTAACTGGAATGGGTCAAATGATGGAGGCAGTTTGGACATTATGTGATCCTTAACCACTCTCTCGAGGCACTTCATGATGATAGATGTTAATGCAACTGGTGGGAAGTCATTCAGACATGTGATGGTTTGTTTGTTGGGCACTGGAATAATAAAACATGAGGGGACAATGGTCTGGTGCAGACGTATTGAAGATGTCTGTGACCACATGGGCTAGCTGGTCTGCACATTCTTTGATCAGACTTGCTGGAATGTTGTCAGGACCTGCAGCTTTTCGTATGTTGACCTTCCCCAGTGATTTTTGTACAGCAGATGTTTCGAGCCGGAGGGCCTGTTCATCAGAGTGAGGGGCAGCTTTCCTTGCAGGAGTTTTATATTTAAGGCTTCAAATCTTCCAAAGAAGTTATTGAGCTCATTAAGGAAGTTAATGTCATCTTGGCAGGATGGAGATGTGGTTTTATAGTCAGTCACAGACTGGATGTCCTGCCACAGTTGTCTGGTTGTTGGTGGCATCATGAAAGAAACCTTGGGTCTTTTGACTGTAGGCATTTTTTGCTGCCTTGATGGTACGTTTTAGGCTGGCCCTTACTGATCTAAGTGCATCCATGCCACCAGATTTGAAAGCAGCATTACGCTCCCTCAGTCTAGAAAACTCCTCCTTAGTCATCCAAGGTTTCTGGTTGGTCCGTGTGACTATTGACTTTGTTGCTGTAACCTTCTCCATACACCATTGGATGTAGTTTGACAGATGCTGCATACTCCTCCACGTCCATGTGTTGGTTGTGCGTAGTGGCCTCTCTGAACATGCCCCAGTCTGTGCACTCAAAACAGTCCTGCAGTGCAGACATGGCTCCCTCAGGCCACACTCTGACCTTCTTCACCACAGGACTTTTGTCTGGTGAGCAGGGGTTGGTATTCTGGGATGAGCATAACTGAAAGATGATCTGAGGAGTCAAGATGGGGGATTGCTCTGAAAGCTTTCTTGATATTGGTGTAGACCAAATCCAGCGTGTTTTCCCCTCTGGTCGGAAAATCCACATGTTGATGGAAATCAGGAAGAACAGTGTTCATGTTAGCCTGGTTAAAATCTCCAGCAACAATAAAAACGCCCTCCGGGTGTATGGATAGTCTGTCACTGATGGCATGGTGAAGAATACTCAGTGCTTGCTTGGTGTTGGCACTGGGCCGGATGTAGACAGCAAATATGATAACAGTGGTGAATTCCTGGGGTCGGTAAAAAGGTCTGTGTAACACAGTAGAGAAGGGTATTATATATATTTTAGGTAAATGGGCCAATAGGTTCAGCTATCGGAGCACGGTGGGGTGTTTAAATGACACACAAAGGCAGTTGGATGGATTTAACGAATAACTGGCTTTAGTGACATAAAACATAACATTGACAGATTTACAAGACACACAATAAAATACATAAATTAATAACAATAATACTTGGCCAAGGGCTAACTCTCAATTTCAAATCTGTTGGGTGCACCCTGGTAATCCGTACTCTAAAGTGTATTAGTCAACAGATTAATCAAATTACTTTCCAATTCAGATTTAACTCAACATCATTCACAGGAGAAGAATTTCCACCACAGCAGTTTGTTATGTCTGAAATAAAAACCGGTCCAAAAGGTAATGTCCAAAATTCCAGGATAAAATAATAAGAATGAAAAATGTCAGTCAGTGGTCTCACACATCAGCAACTGTGTGTGAAGATGTGAGTGTTAACGCGCCTACCACACCGCAGGGTGCAGCAGGACTCCAAATAGGAAAGACGAAATCCGGTTCTTTCTCTATGTCCAGGTGGGAAGGCTCGCCATCAAGGTCATCGGAGGAATCCACCTCAGGAACAATCCAGCAAAATAAAAAAACCTGACCAATCTCAATGCGAAACGGTTGGGACAACTGTATAGTGGCTCCCAGTCCTGATGCGTGGGGCACTAGATAGTGTAACAAGCATATTTTTTATGTTTTAACCTCAATAATATAAGAAAGTAAAATATATTATAGTTAAATTTGACCTCTAGCTGGACGGAGAATAAGGCAAACCAACTGCCAGAAAGAGCTAACGGCTCCAACGGCTCTAATGGCAGTAACTGAAGTTCAGTCTTTATACTCGATAAACATTTTCCAACTTAGAAGTTGGATGATCAAACAGCAAATGCAGCTCAGCAGTCTCAGTATGTCGAATCTCTCCCGCAAACCAACAGTGCTGCAGACCCGGGGGAGAAGGGTGGGACCCACAACGGCAGTCTGCATTCTGATTGGTTCATACACTTTGGGAACTATGCTTCCCATTGGCCAAGTAGATCACAAGCCTCCTTAACCTCCGTTTCTTAAAGAGGCATACCCACTTTATGTGGGTTACATCTGCATCTCATAATCATGAACTCAATGTCCACAGAGCAATGACTGGAGACCAGGGTGGTGCTGTTACACCAGCTGTTGTTAATGTAAATACAAACACCACTTCCCCTGCATTTACCAGTAAGAGCATGGCTCCTGTCAGCTCTAAAAGTTGTTAGCCCCTCCAGGCTGATGGCATCATCAGGGACAGATGAGTTTAGCCATGCCTCACAGAAAAACAATGCAGCAGTTTCTTGTTTCCGTTTTGGTGGTTAAATCCAGCTTCAGGCAGTTCAATTTGCTTTCAAGGGATCGTACATTAGCAAGCAAGATGGAGGGAAGTGGCAAACGGAAAGGGTGAGCTTTTAGCTTAGCTGTAAGTCTACCGCGACACCCTGGCTTTAGTTTTCTCTCACGTCTTCTCCGGTGTCTCCGTGGGCCTGTTCTGTTGGAAGATTGCACTGCTGTGGAGTTAGCTTGATTCAACGGATCCAACTGACGTAGCAGTCCAAGGCTTTGTAGAGTGGTCTGTGTCTCCAAATTTATGGAGTCCAGATGACTGAATTTGCTCAATATTAACATAGTCTGACGGTCATAGACTGTTCTTACACTGTTTCTCTGAGTTATTGTAGCAGAAAATATTGATTTAAGCAATAAATTGGTTGTATTACCGGGAGCCGAAGCAGCTGTAGCCAAATAGGGCGCCGCCATGGTAACAATCCCCAGTGGCTCCTGTGGCTCCAACAACTGATGCCTCTGTTTATGCAGTTGGGGCAGTTTGTGAGCAATGGGTGGATGGTGCCAGGCAACCCATCGCTTTTTTTAGCAGGAAACTCCGGGATGCCGAAAAAAAATATAGCACCTTTGATAGGGAACTGCTTGCCCTTTTTCTGGCAACACGCCATTTCCACTTCCTATTGGAGGTCAGGGACTTTACTGCTTTTGTTGACCACAAGCCTCTCACTTTTGCTATGGCAAAAGTTTCTGAACTGTGGTCGGCTCGGCAACAACGGCATTTGTCTGCCATTTCAGAGTTCACCAGACATTCAGTATGTGGCTGGCAAGAATAATCTGGTGACCGTCTGTCCAGAGCAAAGGTTGTTTCTGTGCATTTAGGTGTGGACTACCTCTCCATGGCCACAGACCAACCGACCCACCAGGATGTTCTGGCCTTTAAAGCGGTTGAATCCAGTTTGCATTTAGAGGAGGTCTCCTTTCATGAGTGTGGAGCAACCCTTCTTTCCGATGTCTCGTCTGGCAAACCTCAACCTTTGGTCCCTACTAGTTGGCGTCGGCGGGTTTTTGATGCAGTTCATTCCCTTTCACACCCGGGCATTAAAGCTTCTGTTAAACTGCTAGGGGCAAAGTTTGTGTGGCCGGGACTCCGTAAAGATGTAGGGCTATGGGCGGCTTCCTGCTTGCCTTGCCAGCGTGCCAAGGTGCAACGGCACACTAAGGCTCCACTGGAGCACTTTCCTGTTCTGCAACAGAAGTTTGAACATGTGAATGTGGACTTAGTGGGGCCACTTCCACCTTCCAGAGGTTTTACCTCTCTCCTGACGATGATGGACAGAACTACTTGGTGGCCGGAGGCAGTTCCACTGTCATCAACCACTTTGGTTCATGTGCCTCGGGCATTTATCTCCTCCTGGTTGTCCCGGTTTGGTGTGCCATTGGACTTGACCTCCGACAGAGGTCACCAGTTTACGTCAGAGTTGTGGACTGCAGTGGCAGAGAGCCTTGGGGTTAAACTCCACCGTTCTGCTGCCTACCATCCGCAGACCAACGGTCAGTGTGACAGGTTCCACTGCACAATGAAGGCAGCATTGCAGGCCTCGTTGGTGGATAATAGCTGGACAGATCGCCTACCTTGGGTTCTGTTGGGCCTGCGTTCGGCTCCAAAAGAGGACCTGCTGTTTTCTTCATCTGCGTTGGTCCTGGGCCAGCCTTTGAGGGTACCAGGGGAATTTCTTCCGGGTCCAGTGGGTTCGGTTGATTCCCAGGGCAGTAGAACAGTTCTAAATGGGGAATCTAGATCTTTTGCCCCGTTGGCAGCACATCACTGCCTTCCTCAGGTGTTTGTGCCAAAGGACCTGATGTCTGCCGAGTATGTACAGTATTTATCCGCCATGACTCACACCGCTCACCACTTCAGCCTCCTTACGACGGTCCATTCCGTGTTTTGGAGACCTAAGGATGTTTTGGTGGAGTTGGGGGGTAATCAGGAGAGTATTTTGGTGGACCGTTTGAAGCCAGCTCATGTGTTACCAGGGATCCAGTTGGCTTAGCCGCCTCGCCGTGGTTGTCTTCCAGGTCGTCCCCTTCCAGCTGGTTTGTCCCCTCAGATGGACAGTTTGTCCCCTCAGATGGACAGTTTGGTAGCAGTCGATCTGGAGTCTCTTCCAGTTTCAACCTGTTCCTGTGAAAAGAAGCCGTGGCGGCTGACTGATTAAACTCTCTAGTCGTTACCGTTAGGTATTTCAGTTGTTTTGTTTGTCGCTGCTGTTTAGTTTTTCCTTTGTGTGTTTCCTTTATGTATTTGTGATGTTGTTTCACATGGTGTGTGTTTTTGTGTTTGTGACATTCTGTGTGTTCAGGGGGGCCTGTGTGGAGGATACAATGTACTGTATATATTTCACACCTGAATGTATGCTTTTATTGTGAAGGGGAGAAGATGAGGTGAGAAGACAGCAACAGTTTTACTTCATTCTGTTTTTGGTTTGGATTGGAAGACGTTGAGAATAAAACAAGACTCCAATTATTTTTTTGTCTTTTTCTGCCGACTTCCACAAGCTCATTGTTTGCTACTGCTAGCAAAACAATGGCCAGGACTTCATTATCAACACACAGCATTAATGTCTAAAATAAAGTTTGTTGTTATTTTAGAGGTATTTGGACCTTTCCAGGGTCTGGAAATGACCCTTTCCGTAAATCTTTCTTTATACCGGTGAAAGTTGCAGTACTTTGTGAAAACAGGGGACTTTTCCCTCTGTCCAATAAAATCAACATTTAGTTAGGAACCTGGAAGAGGTTTTGGTGTGGGGCGTAATGAATTATGAGGACTAATAAACACAACAACTTAACATTTTAATTTATTTACTTTTACCTTCAGCATCCTTGAATTTAGACTACAAAATGGCTGCGAGAAATAAAAATGGCGGATTCACAAAGTCTGTTAACCGGAAGTCCTCGACCTTATGTGTCAAATTCTGACAACGGACCGAAAAATATGATACAAACCAAATATTTAAATATTTCCGCACCAACAGGAGAAATTAAATAAAATTTTTCTACACTTGTAGAGATTCCAAGTACAAACAGGCATTTATATTTCTATTTAAAGTCTTGACTGAGCATAAATATGCTTAATAAAAGAGGAAATGTGCTTAAGGCTTGTAACGTTGGTGTTTCTGTAACGTTATTAGCTCTGAGCTCTTAAAGCTGGTAATGACTGTAATGACTTTCCCAGTTGGATTTTGGTCAAAATACAAAATATAAACAAAAATATAAATACAGTAAAAAATGAACTAAAAGCTGGTTAAAATCTGATCATTCAGGTAACGGTAAATAAATAAATAAGACACAATTATGACTGATGTATCTCATAATTATAACTTTGTTTCTCCCAATTATACATTTAAATAAAAATATTCATGGCCAGCATTTTGTTACATGTGTCTCTTTTACAGTAATGTTTTGGTATCTTTCCCTTCGCTGCTTAATAAAGCATATTTTATAATAACCATAATTGTTTTATCTCTGCTGTTTGTTTTGTTTTGCATTATTTTATCAGACTTTCAATGATATTCTCTCCAGGCCCAGTGGATTTCAGGACGACGTCTCCAACCTGGCAACCCGACTGAAGAGCAGCTCCTCAACCCGTTTGAATGAATATGCACACTTGGCCGCTGTTGTCATGGCAACACAATAATAGCCGACCCGAGCCATATGCTGCACACGCTGTTTGTCAAACGTGTTTCAAAAGGTGTTTGCTGTCTGATTGTACAAACAGACGCTGCGCTAACATTTATCTGATTTATCAGCAGATTAACAGGCGGTGGATTCTGACCAACATTTCATGACCTGAGCTGCTGCACAAGTAAATAAGTCACAAATCAAGCAACCACACTCAAAAAATAATAATCCAAAAAATAATCCAAGCAGAACAGATGAACAGATTAATGTTAAATGATAAGGCTTCTTCCCAGGGCAGCACATTCAGGGGGGAGGGTCGCGGTTACCAGAGGTGGGGACTCGAGTCACATGACTTGGACTCGAGTCAGACTCGAGTCGTTAAAATCAGGACTTGAGACTTGACTTGAAAAAATGGTCAAAGACTCGGACTTGACTTTGACTTTCATGCCATTGACTTGGGACTTGACTCGACTTGAAGCTGTTTACTTGAAAAGACTTGATATTTTTTACTCAAAGTCTTAAAATTTAAAACACATTATTTATAAAGTGGCGTCATTAATTAATTTCACTCATTCCGTATCAATATGCGCAGACCGTCACTATGTTTTTCCTCTCTCCTTATGTATGTATGTGTACGTAGCTGCAGCACAACCAATCAAATTAACAGGATTTGGACGTTTAAAAAAACGCGGCAAAGCTACAGAGCTCAGGGAACGAAATACGAAATAACCGCTCGAATATGCTTCCGCGAGTAATTTCTTTTGGCTACGTAGGTTATGAACTTTCGACTAAAAAACGAACTGCAACTTGTAAAACATGTAAGAAGAGAATATCGGATGGAGATGCCACCACGTCCAACTTTGTCCGGCATTTGAAGCTTCACAGAGATCGGTAGGTGGCACTTTTCTTTTGCTGTAAGATAGTTGACTTTAGCTAACTTCGTGTTAGCATGTGTACTCCGGGTTAAATTGGTGATGATTTACCATAAATCCGGTCCTTCAAATGCCTCCACAAATAATGTGCACCGTGTTAGCTCAGGAAGCCGGTGGATAGTGAGCGGGGCTCCGGAACAGAAAGCAGATTCTGGACCTGAACACAGGGAACAGAGTCTCTCTGTCCCATCATGATGATGAGCCGGGTCTAGTATCATCTAAGGATGGTTGGTGTATTTGAAGACATCTACGTTGGGAAATTATATTGACAATATATTGTTTACTGCAGTCAGTGCATTAAGTCAACTGTTTTTGACTTAATGCACTGACCGGCGTGACGGTCACATGTCGCACAGAACCCATTTCCAGATTTCTATCATTTGAGATAAATACATATTTTAAAAAGAACAAATGGTCTATTATTTGAATTTTATGTATAATTGCAAATTATTTAAAAAAATAAAATAAAAACGACTCGAAATGACTTGAAATGAAAGGTTCCTGACTTGAGACTTGACTCGACTTTTGCCTGTCTTTACTTGAGACTTGACTCGGACTTGAGGACAGAGACTTGAGACTTACTTGAGACTTGCAACACAGTGACTTGGTCACACCTTTGGCGGTTACTGACCACGTCCCCAATCACTATTGACCACGCCCCTAATCGCTGCTGACCACGCCCCTAACTAAACGTTTACACTCACAGTGGAAACAACTGCAAACTGATGAACAATTATACAACCGTACATCTTAGATAATAGGGAGGGGCTATGCTGGGGTTGCTATGGTGATGGGCGGGGCTATGCTGGGGTTTCTATGGTGATAGATGGGGCTATGCTGGGTTGGGAGGCTTTTCAAACCTGATTTTCCAGGCACCAAAAAGGTTCAGTGTTTTTTTTTAAGATTGAATTTCTTTTAAGTCACGTTTGATATTTATGGTGTTTGAAGGTGTAGTTTGTTGACTGTGGGATTAAATGAGATCATGTAACACCGCCCCTTTAAGAAGTCCAACACAAATATTTAGACTGGACATCTCTGATATAAAAGCACAAGTGTTTCTGCTCCATGTTTCTGCCGATGCTCATCATAACCCTCTGCTTCTCTAAGGGAAACGGCTGAAGGTTAAAGGTCATCGGCGTTCCTCGGTGGGATCTGTTTTCTTGCTCCATCCAGCCGTATCTGGGACTTTCCCCCCACGTCTTTTGCTGAGTTTTACTCATCTGCTGACCTACTTGCCTCAGCTGCCGCCATGTTGGACAGGAGATTATAAACGTTTCTCTTTTAGCATCGATGCTAACATCCAGCTGAGCTTTTAGGCCAGTGGGGCCCAAAGTCCGGCATCCTGCATGTTTTATTCCCTCCCTGGTTTTAGTAACAACCTCCTCAGCAGGTCAGTGATCTTCTAGTGATCCATCATTGGATCCAGGTGTGTTAAACCAGGGAGAGACTAGAACATGCAGGATGCCGGGCCTCAGGGACCCACTTTGGGCCCCTCTCATTTAGACTATCAGGAAACATTTTTTAAAACATTTTCCCGCTGATGTTTGTTCTGATGGAGCGAATCATATTGATAATTCAGAAAAAAGAAATAAAAACACAAATCTGAGAATAAATGTAACATGTTTGGATTTGTTTTATATCTAAGATTACAAGTCGACAAACAAATATATTTATTTGATTTACAACCAGTGAGGTTGAGACATGAATAAAAAGTTGTTATGGATAAATTGATTGAATAATATCATTCCTCCAGCAGCTGCCAGAAATCAGATAAATAAACGAGAATTCAGTATTTCATTCTGATTATGTACTAAATTTTATTATATGATTGTGTTTGAATAAATCAAATATAGTAACAAATATATGAGTAAACTGTCACAATGTTGTAGAACAGTGGAAAATAGCAAAGCTGCAGTAACTTTTATAAAATACCTCATGTTTTACATATTTGTGACAATGCTGATTATTTTGTGGTAGGTTAAAGATGGAGCTCCTCCCAGTCCTCCCAGTTCTCCCAGTTCAATCTGCAGATAAACGCCACTCAGTCAAGAGCACCTAATCAGAGCCAGGAGGCGGGGCTTAGCACTGCCAATCACTCCCCCTATCTATTTCTATCAGCTGGTTCACCAAACACACGAGGCTAAGTTAGCTGGGCTAGTTAGCTAGGCTAGGTAGCTAGGCTAGTTAGAAACTATAAATATTTAATTAGAAACTCTGACATTTATGAATGTAGGACAGACACGGTGAAAATGAACACAGTTTTCTTTATGTTAGTCTAAAGAAACCAAATTATTGCTGTTAATATTTTACAGTGTAAGTTGACAAACCTCATAAATTATCGATTTCATTTTGGGTTTTTATTTATTTCAGCTCAAAATGTCTTCAGAGCGATGATGGAGTCAGGATGATCACATCTCTCTTTCTTCCTCTCTCTCTCTTTCTCTGTCGCTCTCTCCTTTCTCTCTCCCTCTCCCTCTCTCTCTCTCTTTTTCTTTCTCTCTCTCTTTCCCTCTCTCTCCCTCTCTCTTTCTTTCTCTCTCTCTCTTTCTCTCTCTCTTTCTTTCTCTCTCTCCCTCTCTCTTTCTTTCTCTCTCTCTCTTTCTTCTCTCTCTTTCTCCCTCTCCCTCTCTTTTTTTCTTTCCCTCTCTCTCTCTCTTTCTTTCTTTCTCTCCCTCTCTCTCTTTCTCAGGGTGGAGGCAGAACGCAGATCGTCTCTTTCCGTGGATGGATGCAGGCAGCGGAGGAAGGGGAGGATTTGCGGTTCTCCTCCTCGGTTCTCGGTTCTCGGTTCTCCTCCTCGGTCTCTGGTTGTTTTCCGGAAACCTGCAGCATCACCAGCGGGGCTTCTGGATGCGGCGCGGCTTAAGATGAGCTGAGTGATTATTGATCCGCTGCATCAGGTAAGCGTCCTCTCTAACTCTACTGATCAGTTTGGAGAGGTGGAGGAGGACAGTTACATAACGGAGCGGCTCGGTTCGGTTCGGTTCGGTTGTTGTTTCCTGCTGCTGCCGGGGGAAACGGCCGGGAAGATGGAAGAAGGTGGAAGAAAAGCCCGGCAGGCTGCAGCCGCTCCAGGCCTTTGCTCAGACCGATAAACGGAGCGGGCGGCTGATTATGGAGGCAGCAAATGAAGGAGCTTTTATTCATCTGCGGTTTGCACCTGATTCCCAACTGAACATGCAGCTCAGCCTGAGCCGCAATAAAAGCTGCTGCGGTCATAAAGGTTTAAAATTAACCAGTGATCGTCCATTAACCAGCTAATTATCCCCAGGAAGAGCAGAACGCTGGATTTGGTTCAAGCGGCTTAAAACGGCAACGGAACCAGAAAATACATTTAAGTGATAAATTCACATATACTAGAAAATACAACATCTTCCCTGAATAATATTTATGTATTAACTGTCAACATTTAATTGAACTCATTTCATATTCAGAGATTATTGACAATGGAAGTAAAAATGAATATAATTTATTTTTCTCTGATGATTTAGCAGAATCATCTTTGAATTCTATAAAACATTTTTACTAATTTGATGTGCTACTTTTGCAAAAAATGTTCTTAAAAATAAAGAAATCCAAAGAGAGAAATACGTATTAAATCAAATCTTGGTTAAGGGTCGTTCCAGATAAACCTTTATTGTTCCTGTAAAGTAAAACTAGAAAGTTGAAGATAACTAATGAGATTCTCAGTCACGTTTTTACTGCGATTATTTGAAACATTCTAGTAAAGACTAATTAAATCCTAAATTAATTTGATCAAATCTGCCAGAGAACCACATTATTATTATTAAAAACCAAATTGGTCCAAAAAAGTTAGTAGCATTTTTATAGTAAAGGATCTAAATGAAAACATAACAGCCTACAGAAGTTTGAAATGCTCAAAACTGTAAGATTATTTAAAATAAGACAGAGAGATTATAAGAATGCTTGTAATTTATTTGTTGTTCTTCAAATGAATAAAGCTGTAAATTAAAAATCTCATGGCTAAAACTAATTGTTGCTGTTCACATGCTAGCTAATTGCCTGCGAATTGTGGCGAGCTCCTCCCCTTGTGCCTGTTCTCCACCTCTGTCAGTGGAGCTTTAGAGCAGTTCGTGTGGAACGTCTCACAACTTGGAGCCTCTCAATATTTCTGGTTAATTTCAGAATGTCACAAATCTACTGTTCACTTATAAGCTAGCACTAGCATTAGCATATACTAAAGTGTTGAAGATTACATTCAAAAATACTTATTGATCCGAAAATGAAATTAAATGATGATTAGATGTCCATAAAGGATTTTTAGGAAATGACAATTAACAAAAATGTGGTTTTAGAGATGAACAGAAAGAAATAACGTCTCAATCTAAATCTTTTCAAGTACAAGCTAGCAATAGCACCATAGTACAGCATGCTGCTCCAGAAAGTTAGAAAAGTATGAGCTTACTTTAGAAGTTAAAGCAAAACTTGTGATTTATGTTTTTTGTAACATTTTAGTACCTAAATGAAAATAAAAGAGATGAAACTGAAGCTAGCGTTAGCTTTGCTTCAAAGCTGTAATGGAGCGTTATTCCACTGGAAGTCGTTTAAAGCTCATATGACTCGCTGTTTAAAATCAGAGAGATTGATTGATTTATTGATGTTAGGCTCTTTGTCAAACATATACATAATAATATTAATATTGTGGTGAATGTTTTTAGTGACGGTGTCGCTGCTTTCAACGTCACAGATGAAAGTGAGACGCTTCTGGTGTTGGAGGCGAAGCAACGCTGTGGAAAGATCAGCTGAGCTTATTGACAGAATATCTCATATCTTTAACAGTCTTATTCAATTTTTCTCTTAGAAAAGTCGTACAAGGAGAATTTAACGTGGTAAATGAGTCAGTAGTGCTGAATAATTCAGGATGTAAATGATGTGGGGAAACTAATTATGTAGAATGAATCCAATAACCAACAAATCTCTCAGGGATTGAAACTGTTTCTTCTGATCCAGTCAGCGGCTGCAATGTTTCCGTCTAACAAGCTGCAGCTTTCTGAACCACATGTTGCTGAACATGTGGATTCAGAACCTGAAGTCTGACAGGCCCGAGTTTTTCTCAGGAAGTCGTTACCTGGAGGCAACATGGCTGCCAGCCACTCACCTGGCTCAGGTTTCCTCCAGCCAGGCAGTAACTAATTACTTGTACTCAGTTACATTTTGGAAAAAATGCACTTTTAGGAGTATTTTTACTATGCTGTACTTTTTACTTTTACTTGAGTAATATTGTTATGACTTATTGTAAATTACTGCAGGTGCTGTGAATAACTTCACTGAATGGAAAAGCGTCAGATAAAGAAAAGCTTCATGTTTTGTTTTTCTAATTTTTATTTTCTACCTGCTGAAAATGCTATATTATATTTACATAAAATAAATATTTTTATGATTTACTTCCTGAATTTGTTATTTTGTAATCATGTTATTGATTTAATAAATCAGGTTTTTTGCATAATATTTCAGCAACACGGCAACTCAAATTGCTTCACATCACAATCAATCAATCAATCAATCAAATTTTATTTGTATAGCACATTTCAGCAGCAAGGCATTTCAAAGTGCTTTACATCATTACAAACACAGAAACACAATGCAATATAGAATCAATCATTAAGTCAAGTTCCATCAATAAATTTGTAATTGATTACATTTCAAATACAATTCTAAACAGGTGGGTTTTTAGTTGAGATTTAAAGGACGTCAGTGTTTAAGTGTTTCAGCAAAAAATATTTTAAAACTCATCATAAATACATTGTATATTTAAGCTATGCAGGCATTATAAATAACATTGATTATTATTATTATTATTTTTTATTTCTTTTATTTAACCAGGTAAACCACGTTGAGATCTAGATCTCATTTTCAAGACGGACCTGGGCAGAAGTCTGCTCAGGTACACAGCAACCTGGTTACAAAATTAATTATTATTATTATATTTATTATTATTATTGTCCATCCATCCATCCATCCATCCATTTTCTTCTGCTTATCCTGGGTCGGGTCGCGGGGGTAGCAGCTTCAGAAGGGAGGCCCAGACTTCCCTCTCCAGCCACTTGTCCCAGCTCCTCCGGGGGAATCCCAAGGCGTTCCCAGGCCAGCCGAGAGACATCGTCCCTCCAGCATGTCCTGGGTCTTCCCCTCCTCCTGGTGGGACATGAACTCCTCACCTCACCAGGGAGGCGTCCAGGAGGCATCCTGACCGGATGCCTGAGCCTTAGCTGGCTCCTCTCGATGTGAAGGAGCAGCGGCTCTACTCTGAGTCCCTGCTGGATGACTGAGCTTCTCTCTCTAAGGGAGAGCCCAGCCACCCTACGGAGAAAACCCATTTCGGCCGCTTGTATCCGCGATCTCGTTCTTTCGGTCATGACCCAAAGCTCATGACCATAGATGAGGGTGGGAACGTAGATCGACCGGTAAATCGAGAGCTTGGCTTTTTGGCTCAGCTCTCTCTTCACCACAACAGACCGGTACAGCGCCCGCTTGATGGCAGACGCTGCGCCAATCCACCTCTCGATCTCCTGCTCCCTTCTTCCCCCAATTCGTGAACAAGATCCCAAGATACTTGAACTCCTCCACTTGGGGCAGGACACCCCCCCTGACCCGGAGAAGGCACTCTACCCTTTTCCGGCTCAAGACCATGATGGCCTCAGATTTGGAGGCTCTGATCGTCATGCGATCCTAAGGCCACCAAATCGGATCCCCTCAACACCTTGGCTGCGCCTAGAGATTCTGTCCATGAAAGTAATGAACAGAATCGGTGACAAAGGGTAGCCCTGGCGGAGTCCAACTCTCACCGGAAACGAGCCCCACTTACTGCCGGCAATGCGGACCAGACTCTGACACCGGTCATACAGGGACCTGACAGCCCGTATCAAAGGGCCCGGTACCCCATACTACCGGAGAACCCCCCACAGGGCTCCCCGAGGGACACGGTCGAACGCCTTCTCCAAGTCCACAAAACACATGTAGACCGGTTGGGCAAACTCCCAGAACCCTCCAGGACCCTGCTGAGGGTGTAGAGCTGGTCCAGTGTTCCACGACCAGAACCAGAACCACCCTGGTCTTCCTGAATCCGAGGTTCGACTATCCGACGGACCCTCCTCTCCAGGACCCCTGAATAGAACTTGCCAGGGAGGCTTAAGAGTGTGACCCCTCTATAATTGGAGCACACCCTCCGGTCCCCCTCTTTGAACAGGGGGACCACCACCCCGGTCTGCCAATCCAGGGGAACTGCCCCCGATGTCCATGCGATATTGCAGAGTCACGTCAGCCAACACAACCCTACAACATCCAGAGCCTTAAGGAACTCCGGGCGGATCTCATCCACCCTCGGAGCCTTGCCACCGAGGAGCTTCTCAACCACCTCGGCGACCTCGTCCCCAGAGATTGGAGAGCCCAACCCAGAGTCCCCAGGCTCAGCTTCTTCAATGGGAGGCATGTTGGTGGGATTGAGGAGGTCTTCGAAAGTACTCTGCCCACTGGCCCACAACGTCCCAAGTAGAGGTCAGCAGCACACCATCCCCACTATAAACAGTGTTGGTGCTGCACTTCTTATTATTATTACTATTATTATATGGTATTGTTAGGGTTGACATTTTGTCAAATTAAATATTTAGAATAATCAATACCTATATTGATCAATGTTCCAGTTATTTTTAATTAATATTCTCTTTCTGTCATGTTGTTGGTTGTTGAAGGTGAACCCAAATTCTACTGAGTCTTTAGACGATTTAATGATGAATGGTAGAAATAAAGATGGGCACTTACAAAAATCCAAAAGAACATCAAATCAGGAAACACATGGAGAAAACAAGGAAGCACAGAGGACTGAGGTAAATGAAGATGAGGATCTGATGGGGAATGGAGACGAATGAGAGGCTAAAATACTGGGAGGAAGAGAGAGAAACCAGGCTGAAGGGCAGGGAGAAGATCTGCTGGGGAACCGGAAGGAGAGGAAACAGGGAGCTGAAAAATACTTCTGATAAAACACTAAGAGTCAAGAAAGTCTAATGAACTAGGAGAGAAAGACATGAGGGAAACAGAAACAAGGCTGATCTAACAACAATAAGAACTAAGGAACATACAGCTAGAGAAACTAGAAGATCTGAACAAAGAAATAACCTAACTAGACTAACTAAACCTAAAGTGACAAAATAAGAAAACACTACCGGGGAACTAGAAGGACTTAACTTAACTGGAACCACTAAAAAAAAGTGAACCTGAACTCAGACATGTAAGAATAACTGAACCCAGACTGATGAAAAAACTAAGAAATCAACTTTACTAGAGTCACTACAGGGAGGCTGAAACAAAGGATAAAATACAAAACAAACTATAATCACTAAAGAAAACTGGACATGGACTCAGATATACAAGGAAACAGAACCGAAGGAACTAAAGAATAAACCCAACTAGAAACACGATGAAGGATGAGAAGGATGAAAACGACAACAAGACAATAACCACTAAATAACCTCAAGCAATAAAACTGAAAGTGAGCTAAAAACATAATGACACTTTCCAGCTGCTTTCAGCTCACATTATTAATATATAATTTATGAATATATTTGTTGTTTCGGCTGATTTGCAGTTTTTTGGATGTTTGTTCCTGTCATGTTCCGTGTTTTTCTGTGTGTTTATTTTGAGTTTCCTGTGTCTCTGAGTCTCCGTGTTGTCCTGTCTTCCCCTCGATTACTCCCAGGTGTTTCTCGTTCCTTGATTACCCCCTGTGTATTTAACTCCACCTGTGTGTCTGTTCTTTGTCGGGTCCTTGTCGTTACTTGCCGCCCTTGGCATTTGTCGGTCCGTTCCTGTGTGCCCAGTCTATTTTTCGTCCCTCGTTTACCGGTTGCTACCGGCGTCGAGCCCTGGCTTCAGCTCGGCCGTGCTGCCCGGCTTTGGGACTGTTTTGGTTTTGGACTGTGTTTATTTCTGGATTTACTTTATTAAAACACCATTCTCATCATATCCTGAGTCTGCTGCGTTTGCCTCACCATCTCACACCGCCAATTCATGACAGTTCCAGATTAAAGAGAATAGAATGTGCTTTATTTGTATTTTTGTTATTTTCAATTTTGTGTGTAAAACTCCAGAAATTGGAAATAATTTACGTTGTTGTGTGATGACATCATTAAATATGAAACCAGAGGATCTGATCTGTTAAACTCTTATTCTGGTCATTTCTTTTTTTTTCTACTTTTGCCCGAGGAAACGTTAGTTAGTTCCTCTGACTTAGCAGGATGTTTGGTTTCTGCTAATTGCAGCAGCGGTTTAGCTTCTTGAAAATGGCGGCGATGGTTTGTCCCAGGGGAAATTCTGCGCGATGGCTTCAGGGTGTATTTTCCGGTGGGACCGGAGCGACATGCCCTTCCGTCTTTATCAGACTATTTTTGTCCTCCTCACTTTCCCAGCTGATTCTCTGGCGGCTCTTTAAATCAGACACTCCACCGTCTGATCTGAGTTTCACTTTGACTCCTAGCAGCTTCACTGCGATCCTCTGAGCTGCTAAACGAGGCTTCAGCAAACGCTCTGCAGAAACTCTGAAGAGCTGAGAACGATTCTGACGTTGGTGGAGCTCAGCTGTTCAGAACCATAAATAGCTCCAGTTTCCTCCTGATTTGGACCACATCTGGTTCTGCCTCAGCAGACCGACCTGAATCAAACCGCTGAAGCTCTTCGGCCCACATCCTGCTGCAGGACAAACTCAGCAGCACCAAGAGCAGAACCTCTGCTGGTTCTGACAGACCTGATGAGGAGATTTAATGTGTTAGCAGTTCAGCCAGCTGAAGCTCAGACAGATTTTATTTTGTGGTTGAAATAATCAAAATAAAAGATGAAAATGTTTGACTTGTAGTTGATGGATGGATGGATGGATGGATGGATGGATGGATGGATGGATGGATGGCAGGATGATTGATGGATGGATGGATGGATGATGGAAGGATGGATGGATGGATGGATGGATGGATGGGTGGATGGATGGATGGATGGATGGATGGATGGATGGCAGGATGATTGATGGATGGATGATGGATGGATGGCAGGATGATGGATGGATGATGGATGAATGGATGGATGGATGATGGATGGATGATGGATGGATGGCAGGATGATGGATGGATGGATGATGGATGGATGATGGATGGATGAAGTAAATGTCTCACTGATTCTCCATTTAATCTGGTCTGTTTATGTAAAAGCTAGCGATAGCATAGTAGTACAGCTTGCTGCAACAGAAGATTAGTAAAGCAGCTTAAAACGTTTTAAATTAAGTCAAGAACCTGAATTTCTTTGTAACATAACAGATTATATTGAATATCCTCTTATTTTTTGCACAAGCTAGCATTAGCTATCAGTGGCTACAGGGCCGGCCCAAGGCATAAGCAAACTAAGCAGCCGCTTAGGGCCACCAAGGGGCCCCCTCAGTGGAGCTGATTTTTTTTTTTTTTAGTATTAATTTCTATGTCATTATAATATCAAAAACACACAATTTCACTATGAAGGATTTGTTTTTACAATAATATATATTTGATAATGAATGTAGAAATCTTTATTTTATGGATAAAAAGAAAAAATAAATAAATTGCTCTTGGGGCCCCCTGGTGGCCGCGGTAGGTACCGCACGCTTCGCCGGTAACGAGCTGCCGAGCAGAACATCCAAAGGTCCAAAGCTCCGGTCAGAAGTTAAGTTAGCAAAACTATGTCTCAGAAAAGGACTGATCCTTCAGGGAGGGAGAAAGAAGAGGAAGAATAGAAAAAAGCCAAGATAAAGGTTTGTTTTAATATGTTATTATATTACATATTAAAACAGATATTATTGATTCCATTGCCCCAATTAAAATGAAGGTTGTGTCTGGTAGGAAGAAATCTCCATGGAGAAATGCACAAACAGTTAGATCTGCAAGACAACTCTGCCGTAGGGCAGAACGAAAATGGCGTAAAACTCAACTCCACGTTCATTGTGACATCTATAAAGAAAGACTACGTAACTATCATTTAACACTAAAACATGCAAGAGAGGCTTTCTTTGCAGATGTCATAAACAAAAACATTAATAATGCTCCAGCTTTATTTGCAACAGTTGACAGAATCACAAACCCTCCTGTGACGTTACCGCCTGAATTCCAACGTATTGCCGCCTGCAACCAGTTTTCCAGCTTCTTTTCAGAGAAAATTCAAAAAATCAGAGGATTAATCTGAACATCCACTATAAAGTCAGTACCAATGCTGAGCCCAAACAAAACAAATACAGGAAAAATGACCCAATTTCAACTACTTAATTATAAAACCCTACAGGAAATTATAAGTCAAATAAGCTCCAGTTCCTGCTGTCTGGATGTCCTAGATCTATAACTCTAGAACATTTCTTTAAGAAAGTCCTGCCTGTTATTGCTGCTGATCTGATCCAAATAGTAACTCATCGCTCTCATCAGGCGTTTTCCCCCAGGCTCTGAAAACAGCAGTAATCAAACCACTGATAAAAAAGAACAATCTGGACAAATCACTAATGCAGAATTACAGGCCGACCTCTGACCTCTGACCTCCCATTCATCAGCAAAGTTATTGAAAAAGCTGTGTGTAAACAATTAACTAGCTTCCTAACTATAACCAACCGCTTTGACTCCTTCCAGTCTGGTTTTCGTGCTCACCACAGCACAGAGACTGGCCTAGTCAAAGTGTTCAATGACATCCATATAAATACGGACTGTGGCAGAACCACAGTGCTGGTTCTGTTGGACCTCAGTGTTGACCATGACATATTACTGAATCGACTGGAGAATTGGGTCGGACTCTCCGGTCCAGTGCTTAACTGGTTTGAATCCTACATAAAGAACAGGGATTTCTTTGTTTCAATTGAAAACTTTTCATCAAAGAGGTCAAAGGTCACATGTGGGGTACCCCAAGGTTCAATCCTAGGACCCCTTTTATTCAATATTTATATGCTCCCACTAGCTCAGGTTATAACAGGAAATAATATTAGCTACCATAACTATGCAGATGACACACAGCTCTACATTACGATGTCACCAGGTGACCTTTGACCCCATCCAATCACTGAACAGATGCTTAGAACAGATAAATGTGTGGATGTGCCAAAACTTTCTCCAGCTGAACAGAAACAAAACTGAAGTTATTATTTTTGGACCTAAAGGGGAATGATCTAGAGTTATAGATCTAGAGCTATAGATCTAGAGTTATAGATCTAGAGTTATAGATCTAGAGTTATAGATCTAGAGTTATAGATCTAGAGTCAATGCACAGCTTCAGTTATTACAACTGAAAACTAGCGATCAGCCCGAAACCTGGGAGTAGTGATGGACTCTGACCTGAACCTCCAGAGCCACATAAAGACAGTTACAAAGTCGGCCTTCTATCACCTGAAGAACATTTCCAGGATTAAAGGACTAATGTCTCAGCCAGATCTAGAGAAACTCATCCATGCCTTCATCTTCAGTCGTATTGATTATTGCAACAGCGTCTTCACAGGTCTGTCCAACAAATCAATCAAACAGCTGCAGCTGATCCAGAATGCTGCTGCTGCTGGCGTTCTGACTAAAACCAGGAAGATAGAGCACATAACACCAGTTTTAAAGTCCCTCCACTGGCTCCCTGTAGCTCAAAGAATAGACTTTAAAATACTGTTGTTAGTTTATAAATCACTGAACGGCTTAGCACCACAATACATTAAAGATCTGCTGTTGTTGTATCAACCTTCCAGACCTCTCAGGTTCTGGTTCTGGTTCTGCTCTGCATCCCCAGAACCAGAACCAAACGAGGAGAAGCAGCTTTCAGCATCTATGCACCACGAATTTGGAACAAACTTCCAGAAAACTGTAAAACAGCTGAAACACTGACTTCTTTTAAATCTCAACTAAAAACCCACCTGTTTAGGATTGTATTTGAAATGTAATCAATTACAAATTTATTGATGGAACTTGACTTAATGATTGATTCTATATTGCATTGTGTTTCTGTGTTTGTAATGATGTAAAGCACTTTGAAATGCCTGCTGCTGAAATGTGCTATACAAATAAAATTTGATTGATTGATTGATTGATATGTCTTGCTAATGTAATGTAAAGATTAGTAAAGCTGCTAACAGAACATTAGCTTGATAGCGACCTGGACCGGTCCAGTTCAGCAGCCAAACATTTATGCTAGGGTCTCTATGCTAGAGTTTAAACTTTAAATGAGTTGATTCTCATGGTGGCTCTGGATATTTCTGAGCTATTTTGGCTTCAAACCGTGTTTAATAAGAATAATTAAAACTTGTCAATGTTTGACGTTGTTAGCTAAATGTTTTTCCGTCAGGCTACAAGCTGCTACATGATGAGCTGCTCTATGTTGTTTGCTGCTGAGCAAAATCATTTAGTGGCTAAAACATTATTTTTACATCAACTTCTAAGTTATGAGAAACTTCTGTTAAAATCATTTGAAGGCTCAGAATCAGTCCAGTACCGGTACCGGTCCACTTTCTCAGGGGAGAAAGTCTCACCTGGTATAAATTGCATTTTAGCTATTGGAGTAACGCTTAAGAGAAATTAATTTAATCAAAGAATGTCATGAATGTGTGTAGAGCTGCACCGATTGCAGTTTTCTGGCCGATCCCTGGTTACCGATCTTTAAAAGCCTGACCTGCTGATTTTGATTTTGGCTGATGTGATTTTTTTTTGTCTGAAATGTTGCTAAATGTAGCAAGAAAGTCACTGAGTTGGTAACAGTGAGGTGAATATTGTTAGCTGTAAACGTTCAGACCTGGTGGGTCGGTCTGTCAGTCAAACATCTCACTGCAGAGCAGAAGAGGACAGAGATGATTTTTAAACCTTTGCTGATGAAGATAAGATCAGCTTCACATGTAAGAATCAGCCGATCACGATGCCCCAAAATGAAGGAAATCGGCTCCCAGAAATCAACTGGTCGATAAACCAGTTGGCCAATAAATGTATCTTATATTATACATCTATATAATGTAAACAGCACTGTTAGAGATGCAATAAGTTTATAGCAGGTGTGTGAATGACCTAATGATTTGATGACATTCAGTTATTTAGACCAGGGGTTTTCAAAGTATGAAAGTGTGAGCCCCCCTCCAAGGAGCACAATGCCTGCTGCCCCCCCCCCAATAATCAACCCACACACAAACAAATGCCACTACAAAACACCTTCTAATTGCTTTTATTTTAGAACCATCTCATCTTTTAAAATGACACTTTATCTGAATGAAATTTAACACATGAACATTTTAAAACATTTCCTCCCATTTCAATTATTTTATCAGGGCCTTTGTATGGCCAATATGCCCTTTTTTCATTTTTCTAATGATAAGAACAACCCAAACTCATTTTTCAACCGTTTTCTCAAACAAACGTTACATCTGAGATTCTGAGTTTAATGTTTGAGATACCAACAGTGTTTTCACATCTTAACAAAAACATTTTGATCAGATCTTTGGAACACATCTGTAAATGTTGCACATTTCCTTGAAATTAAAAAATAAATCAAAATTCTAAACAGTTGCAAAATCGTGGAGCTCTTTTGTGGCTCATCTAAACAATTTATCTGGAGCTAAAAGAGCGTGCTGTATGAAAGAGCGGAGGCATACAAAGGAAAAAACGATTACGCACGCTATGCGCACCCTTTCTTTTTCTATCACGGTCCTGAATCATGTGTAACTCATTTTATTTATGATTTTAACTAAATTGGCAACATTACTGTTCAGCTCACCTTAGTTTTAGTGGGAACAATGTGCTTGTGCTTTTGATGCGCGAATCCGGTTAAGCTTCTTTTCCGGTTTATTTTTTCCCTCGCACCGCGCCTCCCCTAAAGTGCTCTGGCGCCCCCTAGGGGAGGCGCGCCTCACACTTTGAAAACCGCCGATTTAGACCAAGAAGCATCAAACCCGATGTTTTTTCATTGTTTTAATATTTTGTTTAATCGTAAATGATGAAACTGAACCGCATTTATCCTCAGACAATAAGTTAACACGCAGACAAAATAAAGAAAATAAAAATAAAAGTATGTGAAAACCTCACTAGAATGTAAATAATACTTTTCCTCAGTTTGTGTCTCATAAAGATGTAACTCATCGGTCCGAGAGCCGAAGCGCCGAAATGCATCTATGGGTCATTTCATTGTCACTAAAATTGGATCAGCAGATTAACTCCAACCTGCTGATTAAAAATAATCAACAGGTTTGATTGATTGAAGGTGATCAGGTGTGGAGACAATCCCAGGTATATCAGTAGCTGCATCAAGGTGAGCGGCTACCTGAGGAGCTTTGGCTCTGATGGAGAACATGGAGCCATTGATCAGAGATCAGATTGATCTGCTGGTTTCTGAGCGTTTAGATTCATCCAGACTGATCATCCTGGAGCTCTGAGCAGAACTTAAAGCAGGTACCGGTACCGGTACCGGTCCAGCTGCAGCCGCCCGCTATGTGAATGCTCCTTCTGGACATGAAGCATCTAGTATTTACAATGATCGTCCACATTCCCACTCAGAGACTCTCTGACTGTCTGTCTGTCTTTAAATCCGGCTGAACGCTCTGCTGCTCTAACAGCCATTTACATCTTTATTTTTAATTTTTTTAATTTGGATTTTTTTCTTTAAAATGTATTTTTATTTTTGTGAGGTGACATTATGTGTCCTCAAAGCACCTTTTAAATAAAAAATATAATTATTATAAACACTTATACAGCTTCGAACAAGGACGTTGCCATGGTTACTGCTTCACGCGGCGGCAGACTTCCGGGTATTTATACCAATTTACATTAAGATGCATTTATGGAGGCGACAGGCGGAGCAGCAGCTGCTCTGCTTCCGCAAATTAGGATTTAGAAAGGAAAGGTGCGCGGCCGCGGCTTTATGCATCCGATTTTTATTTTGTGCGCCTCACTTTCCTAAATTTTTCCGTGCGCCAAGTTTTAGTGTGAAAACTGCAAACTGTTTTATGCACGAGGCCCCTGACCTTTATTGAGTTTTTCCTTTCTATTATTTTGTTAAAGTGTATATGTGTTTATAAAATGCTTTCATTATATAGACACTATAAACAGAAACAATAGAAAAACTAATAATTTTTTTCTGCATTGTTTTCTAAATAAACAAAGTGCAAAAGTTATTATTTGTGAGCAAAAATCTTTTTTACTTTAGAGTTGAGAATCTACAATAGAAAAGTAAAATAAAATTTTAAGAGAGATTCTGAAATGAACATTTCAGTCTTATCATGTTCCATTACTGATATCGACTCGATATTTTGGCTCGATGCAGAGATTTGCACCGCACACTGTAGAACCAAACCTCTTATATTTATGACTTTTTTAAATTGTCGGATCTGTCAGGTTTTGAAAATCTTGCCATGTAAACCAAACATAACGTCAAACTCCAACCCACAATAAATGTACATTTCTAAATGATTTTATTGTAAATGTGTGCATGTTGGTGTCTGCAGTAGTACTAGCAGTGTAATTAGTTCCCAGTCTTTTGTTGTATCTTTGGAGCGAACCTCTTCCCAACAGGCCTGTATTGTTGGTTTATTTTTATTTATTTATTGTTTTATTCAGAATATTGCGAGCGACAAAAAAACAGATGTTAGATGAATGGCAGCTCCCAGGACATTGTTCTGCCCAAACGAGATGAAACAGGCTAGGGCTGCCCAGCGCCACGGCCTCATCCAGCTTTTACATTCCTGCTGCACTCCGCGCGCCGTGGAGCCGAGCCGCGAGTTGCCATGGAAACCAGCGCTGCTCGCGCTCCCATATTCCCCCGGCGAGCGCGAGAAGCTTCAGCAGAGAGGAGAGATTTACTGTCTCTATTTCTGCTGCTTTTCCTGCTTCCTCCTGCTAGCAGAGCCGCGCAGCATCAATAGCTTCAGCTCTGATATGAGAGTTATCATGTTTGGATGTTACATAAATGGAGTCTGAGAGGTTTAAAATGGGAAAAGTGTTGAACACATGTAAAGGCTGACAGCATTTTAATCCAGGAGTGTGATCACACTTTTTACAAGCATCCAAAAGTTTATTTTATAAGTGTTTTTTAGGCCTACTGCTTTATGTTTAGCTGGCTGCTAAAGCTGCAGTAACTAATAAAATGTTTTTGTGAAATTGTCACCATGTTGAGACAGATAATCTGAACAGATCCATCTCCTCCTCAACTGATAGGTCAATTTTAACAAATATGTGAAAGAATATAGTCCTTATAAACATTATTGCAGCTTTAACAGCTGCTCGTTTATTTTGTATAATTTCTATAATACAGGAGGTTTGGGATAAAGGCAAACTAGAGTCTGAGGTTATCAATTAAGCAGAAAACTATTTAAAAAGTAAAAAAAAAACTGAAAAGGTGATTTTAAGAAAAATATCAAAGGCAATTAGCTTATATTTTATAATTCATATTTAAAGGTTTAGTTTGAATTGTGTTGATAGATTTCAGGCAAAATCCCTAATACAGCCAAGTCTCAGTAAATAATGTTTTTCTGTTACTCAATTAAGTGAAAGTCATTATATAATTAATAACATATATTGTTGTTTTCAGGTGTTTATTTCTGTTAATTAATAACACTAGCCCACTGAAAGCTAATGTAAACGTGACATTTAAGATTAAAAAATTACATCAAACCAATTAAAAACATTTTTATTACATTGTGGACTTAATGAAAAGTATGTTAAACATCTACATCAATCTGACAGACATTTTTAATTTATTGACATGAACTTGGACATCTAGTATTTACTCATTTTCAATCCCGTTTTTCTGCAGCACAGACAAAATACTAGTTTCATGTGAAATAAAATATCTTTAAAACCGTAAAGAGAGCAGCACTAATTTAAAATACATAATGTGTGGGCATTGGAGAGAAAGCTGCGCTGGATGTTTGCTGAACTCTGAACTTTGCTTTAGACAGGATCGATTGTGAAAAACATTTATTTTCAACAGTTTCTCTCATCGAGGTGATTCTGGTCCACCATCCGGCGTCTCAGGGGGGGGAAGCAGTGCAGCACCAACACTGTTTATAGTGGGGATGTTGTGCTGCTGACCTCTACTTGGGACGTTGTGGGCCAGTGGGCAGAGTACTTCGAAGACCTCCTCAATCCCACCAACATGCCTCCCATTGAAGAAGCTGAGCCGGGGGACTCTGGGTTGGGCTCTCCAATCTCTGGGGACGAGGTCGCCGAGGTGGTTGAGAAGCTCCTCGGTGGCAAGGCTCCGAGGGTGGATGAGATCCGCCCGGAGTTCCTTAAGGCTCTGGATGCTGTAGGGTTGTGTTGGCTGACGTGACTCTGCAATATCGCATGGACATCGGGGGCAGTTCCCCTGGATTGGCAGACCGGGGTGGTGGTCCCCCTGTTCAGAAAGGGGGACCGGAGGGTGTGCTCTAATTATAGAGGGGTCACACTCTTAAGCCTCCCTGGCAAGGTCTATTCAGGGGTCCTGGAGAGGAGGGTCCGTTGGATAGTCGAACCTCGGATTCAGGAAGACCAGGGTGGTTCTGGTTCTGGTCGTGGAACACTGGACCAATTCTACACCCTCAGCAGGGTCCTGGAGGGTTCTGGGAGTTCGCCCAACCAGTCTACATGTGTTTTGTGGACTTGGAGAAGGCGTTTGACCGTGTCCCTCGGGGAGCCCGGTGGGGGTTCTCCGGTAGTATGGGGTACCGGGCCCTTTGATACGGGCTGTCAGGTCCCTGTATGACCGGTGTCAGAGTCTGGTCCGCATTGCCGGCAGTAAGTGGGGTTCGTTTCCGGTGAGAGTTGGACTCCGCCAGGGCTGCCCCTTGTCACCGATTCTGTTCATTACTTTCATGGACAGAATCTCTAGGCGCAGCCAAGGTGTTGAGGGGATCCGATTTGGTGGCCTTAGGATCGCATGACGATCAGAGCCTCCAAATCTGAGGCCATCATGGTCTTGAGCCGGAAAAGGGTAGAGTGCCTTCTCCGGGTCAGGGGGGGTGTCCTGCCCCAAGTGGAGGAGTTCAAGTATCTTGGGATCTTGTTCACGAATGGGGGAAGAAGGGAGCAGGAGATCGAGAGGTGGATTGGCGCAGCGTCTGCCATCAAGCGGGCGCTGTACCGGTCTGTTGTGGTGAAGAGAGAGCTGAGCCAAAAAGCCAAGCTCTCGATTTACCGGTCGATCTACGTTCCCACCCTCATCTATGGTCATGAGCTTTGGGTCATGACCGAAAGAACGAGATCGCGGATACAAGCGGCCGAAATGGGTTTTCTCCGTAGGGTGTCTGGGCTCTCCCTTAGAGAGAGAAGCTCAGTCATCCAGCAGGGACTCAGAGTAGAGCCGCTGCTCCTTCACATCGAGAGGAGCCAGCTAAGGCTCAGGCATCCGGTCAGGATGCCTCCTGGACGCCTCCCTGGTGAGGTGAGGAGTTCATGTCCCACCAGGAGGAGGGGAAGACCCAGGACATGCTGGAGGGACGATGTCTCTCGGCTGGCCTGGGAACGCCTTGGGATTCCCCCGGAGGAGCTGGGACAAGTGGCTGGAGAGGGAAGTCTGGGCCTCCCTTCTGAAGCTGCTACCCCCGCGACCCGACCCAGGATAAGCAGAAGAAAATGGACGGACGAAGTTTCTCTCATAACAACAGGAGATAAAACTTGCCAGCCGGTTTGAACTCGTTACTGCGGCTCGTTTCTCCTGCTAGCAGTGAAACTTTTCCTCTGTGGCTGTGGGACATGACGCGTTTCGCTGAATCTTCACTCTGGACTTTAAACCGAGGAGAGCCGGAGCGTTTTGATTTGCCACATAGGAAACGTCCCATCAGGCGGCTCAGACTGGTCCGATGGGTCCACTGGGTCGTACTGGAAACAGGCTGCATTGTATTTCCATGTGACCTATTTCATATAAACATAACATCACCACGTTTCATAAAAACTAAACAGGAATTCATTACATGATCTGATTTATTTAACTTAAAAGGAAAAGCAACAATTACTCTAATAGTTAAGATAATTCTTTCTAACTTTTAGTTCCTGCTCAGATATTGATGCAACTCAATGAAATCACAGAATTGATATCTGCTGCTGTTTTCAAATGCATAATGTTTAACTTAAGCTACTAAAAATGTAAAATATTACAAAGATTTCTCCTGCTAGGCGGCCGAGGGAAGGATTCAAACCGAACCCTGAGGCTGCATTCGCACCAGACCTGTTTGGTCCACTTTAACCTGACTCCGGTCCGTTTGCCTAAGTGTGAACACTAACCGACCTCTGACCCCTGACCTCTGGTCCTCCAAACCTCGGTCTGGGTTCGGTTGAAGTGAACTCTGGTTGGTTTGAATGTGAACGCCAAGCGGAGAGGAGACCGCTCCAAAAGCAGGAAGTGGACTACATCGCAGGGGATTCTGGGTAAATACAACCAAAGCTAAAGTGCTAGCCTAGCGCTAGCAGCAGAAATGGCTCCTGGTCTTTAGCCAAAGACTAAAGAGAAATCCTCCAAGCGCTAAAATCTGACGCCTCCATCTTGTTTCCATCTGGTGAAGAAGGAAGTTGCTCTCAGTGTCTTCAGAGGTTTTTGTGTGGTTTCCTTCAGTGGTTCTTGGTGCAGCGCCCCCACAGGCCAGGAGGGGAACAGGTTGGTTTGGGTCATTACCACAGCAGCTGGAGGTGGAGCAGATGATGGAGTTCTGGTTCCAGTAGAACCGGGTCGACCGGACTGAAGAAGGACTCAGCTGAACATAACTGGATTATACAAAACTGAAGGTTTTTTGTGAACTGGTGCCATTTAAAAATGAATTGTAAACAAAGCAACAATAAAATGTTAAATTAGACTCATTAATTTATTGCTTTCATTGCAATATGATATTTAAGGGGGCAGTATTATGTAAAATTGACTTTTTTATCTTTATATCATGTTATAATGGAGTGTTGCTTTGATTCTTTCATATTTGAGAAGCCCATTAATCTCCATGGCAACCATTCAGATGTTAAAACACCTGGATGAACCTAGCCCTGCCTTCGAGGCTTAGCTCCTCCCCCATTCAGCTCCTTTAGACTAGCCAGCAGCAAATAGCTGAGCTCATTATAGGAGCTGCTGCTCAGAGTGACGCTGGTAAAAACGTTAAAGGGTTAATAGAGGAGCCATGTTGGGACGACTTCCTGGAGGCGGAGCTTCAGAAACAGCAGGAGCTTCTTAAAGAGACGGAGAGACAATTTCAAGGTGTTAATTCAGGAAGTAAAATGTATTAAGTCATATTTGATATGTAGCATTTTGTTACAACTAGTGGTAACATAGAAAGGACAATCAGACCTTCAGCTGCCATCTGACTCTTAACAGTTTCCATGTTTGTCTTGTAGGCTTGAATCCCCCTGAGGCCAAATGGAGCAGGATGTGGAGAGTCCGGCCGCCGTCAGGAAACCCAAACTGCCCAAGCAGGCCCGGGAGGACTTGCCCAAGCAGCTGGCAGAGATAGACAGAGCAAAGAAGATCCAGCGCTACGTCCAGAAAGACGGGAAGTGCAACGTCCACCACGGGAATGTCCGCGAGACCTACCGCTACCTGACAGACATTTTCACCACGCTGGTGGACCTGAAGTGGCGGTTCAACCTGTTCATCTTCGTGCTGGTGTACACGGTGACATGGCTGTTCTTCGGCCTGATGTGGTGGCTCATCGCTTACCTCCGCGGCGACCTGGACCATATAACTGATGGTCAGTGGACTCCGTGCGTCAACAACCTCAACGGCTTCGTATCGGCCTTCCTGTTCTCCATAGAGACGGAGACCACCATCGGCTATGGATACAGAGTTATCACGGACAAATGCCCCGAGGGAATCGTTCTGCTTCTGGTCCAGTCAGTGCTGGGATCCATCGTCAACGCCTTCATGGTGGGCTGCATGTTTGTTAAGATCTCGCAGCCCAAGAAGCGAGCGGAGACTCTTGTGTTTTCCACCAACGCCGTCATCTCCATGAGAGACGGACGGCTGTGCCTGATGTTCAGAGTCGGAGACCTCCGAAACTCGCACATCGTAGAGGCTTCGATCAGAGCCAAGCTCATCAAGTCCAAGCAGACCAAGGAGGGGGAGTTCATTCCTCTCAACCAGACGGACATTAACGTAGGCTACAACACCGGAGACGACCGGCTGTTCCTGGTGTCACCGCTGATCATCTGCCACGAGATAAACCAGCACAGTCCCTTCTGGGAGATCTCCCAGGCTCACCTGGCCAAGGAAGAGCTGGAGATCGTTGTGATCCTGGAGGGAATGGTGGAGGCCACAGGTCAGTTCACACTCAGGAATTAACAACCTTCCTGCACAATATTTAATCCAATTTAAGATTTCTAAAGGTGACCAGCTTCCTGGAACAGATTAGGATCGGTCAATGGCCTATACAAAACATGTTCATTATTTATCACTAAATCATTCTTAGATGATGAGATTTCAGTCTAATTAGTTCTGCCTATTTGGAGTGAAAATAGCTGCAAACAGACGAGCAATTATACAACTGTACAACTTTGAAAAGCATCAGTGGAGCCTCCTGCTCAACCAGCCAGAATGCAGCAAGTCAACAACTAAACTCTTGTCTTTTCCAGCAGCGCATAAAAACCAGCTGACCAAACGCTGGAGGTCAGCCGGGGTTGCTAGGTAACGGTATAATACATGTCGATTGTGACTCAACGATCGGGACATTTTTTTAACGGCTCATTTTTCAGACACCATAAAACATGGAAACATGAACTTATTGCCAAAAACGTCTGGGTGTTTTTAAGCGCTTGGTCTGATTTAGAAGCAGCAAAACCAAAATGGAAGACGAAAAATGCGCAAATTGTAAATTTTGCATAATCGGTTCCCTTTGAAACTGATTATAGAAACATGAAAGGTATTTTTATGTTTCAGTTCCACAAAGACTCAAATTCTTATGATGCACATTTTGTTTTAATTCATCAAAAATATGAGCAGTCGTTTATTTTGGTCGCTGTAATTGAAACATGATTGAGTCATTTTTACATTTTGGACTCGAACAGATAAGATAAGATAAGATTTATTTGTCATTGTCATCAACAGATTACAACGAGATTGAGATTTGCTCGACTCGAGTTAAGATGCAGGTTATGTGTAGAGTGAGAGTTATTAAGTTTTAGAGAAGATTATTATTATTTAATATAATTACTGCTGCAACTAATCGATTAATACGATGAAAGCGGGCAGAATCTGGAGAGCGGATGTTTACTACAGTTAGTTATTAATCACGTTTTAAATTAGTTGATGATTATGTCAATAAATGATTAATCAGATTAACCTGATTAATCATTCAGCCCTAGATATAATAAACATGTTCAACTCTAAAAGATTTGATGAGGCATAATATTTTCTACATGTCTAAAACATTTTTCTACCTCTAACATATTTGTTTTACATGTAAATATGAATCTTTCTGCATGAACAAAACAAAAATAGACGACCTGGAAATATTTTCCCTTTGTTTAGGAAATGAGGGTTTTTATTAGCTTTATTTTAATAAGTTGAATTTTGAAATAAGCTCCACTCAGACCTGTTAACAAACAACAGATGTTGGAAAGTTGGACAGTTTAAGATTCTTTAATTTTTTACTGTAAAAACAATCAAAAACATAAAATCTTTATGTTTTCACAGACATTTTTCCACTTCAGTGAAATTTATGTGTCAATACTGAACAAGCTGCTTTTGATAAAAACAAAAATCCAATTTGATCTGTACAGAAAGTTTCAGCAGCTTTTCTTTACATCATAGAAAGTCATGAAACAGAATCAACAATCAATCGGGACATTAAGTCGAGTTTCATCGTTAAATTGATTATTGATTACGTTTCAAGTAAAACTCTAACCAGCTGCTTTTAGTCTGGATTTAAAGGATCTCAGTGTTTCTGATGCAGAACCAGAACCAGAACCAGAACCTGAGGGGTCTGGAAGGTTGATCCAGCAGCAGCAGCAGATCTTTAATGTGTTGTGGTTCTGATCCGTTCAGTGGTTTATAAACTAACAGGATTTAAAGTTTATTCTCTGAGCTACAGGGACCCAGTGGAGGTTCTGGAGAACTGGGTTTATGTCTCTATCCTCCTGGTTCTGGTCAGAACTCCAGCAGCAGCGTTCTGGATCAGCTGCAGCTGGAGGATTGATTTGTTGGACAGACGCTGCTGCAGGAATCAAAGCGACTGGATGAGTTTCTCTAGATCTCACTGAGATATTAGTCATCTAGATGTTGTTCAGCTGATAGAAGGCGACTTTGTGACCGTCTTTATGTGGCTCTGGAGGGTCAGGTCAGAGGTCAGAGGTCATCACTACTCCAGGTTTCAGGATGATCGGTGGTTTGAGTTGTAATAACTGCAGCTGTACATTGACTCTAGATCTGTAACTCTAGATCTATAACTATAGATGTATAACTAGATCTACAACTCTAGATGTATAACTCTAGATCTATAGCTCTAGATCTGTAACTCTAGATCTATAGCTCTAGATCTATAACTCTAAATCTATAACTAGAACTATAACTCTAGATCTATTACTCTAGATCTATTACTCTAGATCTATAACTCTAGATCTATAACTAGATCTGTAACTCTAGATCTATTACTCTAGATCTATAACTCTAGATTGCTCCTCTTTAGGGCCAGAAATTATAACTTCAGTTTGATGAATTTGGACAGAAAATGATCATATTTCTAAATTTATTCTTGTCATCATCTAATAATCCAGACTTTCATCCTCAGAAATCATAAACAGATTTAAGCTGAAATGATTTGATTGTCCTTTTAGCAGAACTCCTCCCTGAAAACAGATTATAGTTTTATAAATAAAGTGTTGTGTTGACGCCGAGCGCAATAATTAATAATATGGAAAATGATTTAACGGTGGAACAAACTCCAGTAAGAGTTTTGTTTGCTCCTTCTAAGCCCATAAAGTCAAACTCTTTCATATTCGGTTCTCCTTTTTCTGCTTTTTCCTCTCCAATGCAGCAGGAAGAGTAAAAACCTGGAACTGGATATTAAAATTGAGATTTATGTGCAGATTAACCCACAGTGTCCAAAATGACTGAAAATGTTTTTTAGGGAAAAGATTCAGAGTTTTGAATCTGTTTTCAGATTATCCCTTAATCCCTGTTTATGTGTCAAATAATCCATATTAGGGATTTTTATTATTTTAGTGATTAATTGGATAAAAATGACTCATTCTGGGGAGATTTTACATTTAACGCTCCTTGTATAATGTTGAAAATATGCAAAAAATATAAATAAACAAATAATTTAATTCCTTTCTTAAATATTTTATTATTTAAATATTTTTAAAACAGTTTCTTAACAGCTTTCCTTCACTGAATGCTTGATCATTTTCTGCAGGTAAAAATACTAAAATGATTAATTTGTCACTGACAGCATCAACACAGCAGGGCTGAGAAATGAACAGATTAATAACTGGATCATTTTACACATTTTAAATCAGATGAAATTAAATATCCCATTTAAGGAGTTCTGGGTAAAACTCATCTACTGACTAAGGAGTTTTTTTTTTTTATCTTAAATGCAAAATATTTACATTTTTATACAGTTTTGTACATATTCATAACTCTGAATATGTTTTTCTTTCAGCAAAGCTTTTTTTATTTTGAATCTGAGCTCCAGTTAATAATGGATTACTAAATTAGTTGATTATCTCAATAATCGATTAATTATTTCAGCAATAAAGGTGAATAAATCAGAGACTTGCGTCAGAAACGTCTCAGTCCGGTTTAAGCCGGACCGGGCCGGCGCCGCTGTGACCCACATGCTGACCTGGACGAGGAAGCGCCGCCAGCTGCAGCGTGATTCTGAGTTTTATGTTGCTGCATTTTTTCCTCCCATCACCTGAACTCTGCTGCTTTTAACTTGCAGCAAGTTTTGCTAAATTAATGAGTTTTTGCCCAGAAACTGGAGGTTCTGCAGCGGGTTGGTTCCAGGGGGGTCCAAAGTGGGTCCTGGAGGCCCGGCATCCTGCATGTTTTATTCCCTCCCTGGTTTTAGTAACAACCTCCTCAGCAGGTCAGTGATCTTCTAGTGATCCATCATTGGATCCAGGTGTGTTAAACCAGGGAGCGACTAGAACATGCAGGATGCCGGGCCTCAGGGACCCACTTTGGGCCCCCCTGGGTTAGACGGAGCTGAAGCAGCCGCACACTTTACTGCTTTATTAAAGTCAAACTCTTTAATATTTAGTTATCATCTTACTGCTTTTTACTCTCTAATGCAGCAGAGGTCTTCATAAATCTGACTCCATTTCTGACAGCAATTTTATCAATGATAGTAGCTCAATAGATGATCAATAATAAAAATACAAGCTCACTAATTAAAAGGAAAGCAAAAAAACTCCAAACCAACTTAATAAACGAGTGAAACGATCAGGAAAAATTATAACGTCTGAGTGAAGCTGACAGTCAGACATTAACTAACGTTACATGGAAACTATATTCTGCATTTTATGCCTCAAATATTTGATGCTTTCAATCATTTATTCTGCTAATCAACCTGATGATGTCATTTTTAAATTGCATAACATTTTAGAGAATATTTTACTTCTTTATTGTTCAAATGTTTGATTTTGCAAATAATGTTTACATTTATGTGAGTTATGGATGGGCAGCAAACCTGCTGCCTTGCAGCCAGAAGGTTCTGGGTTCGATTCCCGGCCCGCGTCTTTCTGCATGGAGTTAGCATGTTCTCCCTGTGCATGGTGGGTTCTCCGGGTTCTCCAGGTTCTCCAGGTTCCTCCCACAGTCCAGAAACATGACTGTCGGGTTAATTGGTCTGTATAAGTTAGGTGTGAGTGTGTGTGGTTGTCTGTCTCTGTGTTTCCCTGAGATGGACTGGTGACCCGTCCAGGTGACGCCCTTTGACCTCTGGAGAGACACCAGCGCCTCCTGACCCCAATGGGATAAGGATGGAAGAAAATGGATGTATGGATGGGCAGTAGTTGCTAATGATGCTAATGTCCTGCACACTTCTGCAGGAGGCTCCACTTCTGCTTTTCAAAGACGTATGGTTTTATAATTGCACATCTGATTTTTTACAGTGAAAACGTCGATCAGACTGAAATCTGATTGTCTAAGATTAATTTAGTGCAGAAATGTCGTGAAGGTTTTGTTTAGGCCATAGATTTATGCTAATGTCACCTTTCCTTTGATTTCTACCATGTCAGCGGTGATATATGACGTGTTGTCGGTAGTGTCTGAGCCTGGCTGTGTCTGCAGGGATGACGTGTCAGGCCAGGAGTTCCTACGTCAGCAGCGAGATCAAGTGGGGTTACCGCTTCATGCCCGTCCTGACGCTGGAGGACGGCTTCTACGAGGTCGACTACAACAGCTTCCACGAGATCTACGAGACCAACACACCCGCCTGCAGCGCCAAAGAGCTGGCCGACACGGCCGCCCGCGCCCGGCTGCCCCTCACCTGGTCGCTGGCCAGCAAGCTGAGTCAGCAGGGGCTGGCCGAGTCGGAGCAGGACAGCGAGGCCGGCCCGGAGAGCCAGGAAAAGGTCGCCGAGAGGAACGGGGAGATAGCCAACCTGGAGAGCGAGTCCAAAGTGTAGCGAGAACCGAGCGGCTCAGCGAGCGCACTGCGGGAGGGAGAACTGTAGAAATCCTTCACTAGATCCGCTTTTCAGATTCCCACCTGGAGAACCAGGTAGACATGAGGCCACAGCTGGACTGAGAATCCTCTGCATGTTTCAGCTGTCATGTGACGACTCCTCAGATCCCTGTTATTTTTTCTAACCAGATATTCCTAGGGGCATTTGCAGAAGTATTTTTGTACATATTATAAGCAGTTTTGGATTCTTTGTTCTGTTTCTGTGTGATTATCTACAGGATGTTTGATACTACTACCTTTAGGTTAGTTCTGTATATATTTTATGCCTTACTGTATGTATAAAGCTTTCAATAACCTTTTTTCAGAAATATATCTAAGCATGTAACAGTTCATTTATCTGGTATTCTGCACAAACTGAACGACATTAACGCTCTGAGACAAACATGGATGGATGCAAGCTCTAGTGAAACCAATGAGGAGTTCTTCCCCGGATGAAAAGTGTGTGTTTATGATTGAACTAGACCAAGCCATGACTCGCTGCTTACAGCTGATCCACTTCAGACAACGGCCCTTTAACAATGCATTTTGTCACTTTTTTGCACACTGGAGACTTCCTGTCAGGCGCAGGATGTTAACTGATGTTCTCCATATTTCCTTCACATGTTACCTAAAATCATAGACAATAATAAACAGTAAGTTCCTTATTATGCACATATTTTGCTTGTTTTCATTTTCACAAATCGTTCTGGTTAGTAGACTGATTTACTTTTTGAAGCTTAAAGCTAAAGCACTTTGAAATGCCTTGCTGCTGAAATGTGCTATACAAATAAAATTTGATTTGATTTTTTGATTTTAAAGTTCAAGCTAATGGACTGTAAACAATTAATAGACTCACAATTAATTGCAGACTAATGGATTATTAGATTAAGATGAGTTCCAATAGATTAACTAATGTCCGCTGTTAGACCTTCTTTCAGTGCTGTACTTTGGCCGCCATCCAGCAGAGGGCGCCGCTGGTCGTCCTTAAAGCGAGACGTTAATGCAGAAGTAAAGATCGCGGACTGTCCCGGAACCGGAAAGAGAAACTTTCCGAACAGCGTTCGGTGTTGGATGGAAATGAACTTTATTCGGTTCTGTTTCTTTAAGCTGCTGCGGTTTCAGCTTCGTGTCGCTCATTCAGACGAACAGCGGAAACTTTTCAACCAGCAGCTGCGAAGACGGAAAGTTTAAATTATTTCATTTTTCTATTCAGCAAAAGCTAGGAGGTTGCTGTTTATTTATACGTGTTTAAGTTGTCTAATAATGTGAGAAAACAACGATTTTCTGTTTATTCAGTCAGTAAATTAAAATTTTATGTTTTAATTTATGCATATTGTGAAAAATGTAACCCTTTGTGTTATGGAGAGACGATCGGCCGTTTTGATACAAGAGAAAATTACAATTTTTAAGAAAATGACCGTTTGTCAGTTAAACATTAATCGATCGATAAGCTTAATCAACTTTAGATTAACTCAATCAATAACTTGCATCCATAAAACGAAGATAACAGTAAATACAATAACACAGCTCTTAAACAAACTTGTCTTAAATGCAATACAATATTCTTGAGCTACCCTGAAAGAGGGAGCCTTGTTTTTAGTTGTTTTTTTTTATTTAAATTGAGGACAAAAGGCTCGATGGACTTCAAAACATCCACAGGTGCGATGAGGATAAAAGATGGCGGAGCCGGAAACAGCCGGGAGAGGTCAGAGGTGACAGAATCAAGGGTTTGAGATGGACTTTAGAAATAGCCAAGTATGCCAAGTATGCTGGAGTGCCTCAAAAATTATACATACATGTAGCCACAGCTAAGCTGTGAAATAAACTTAAAGTCAATATCCCAGTTTTTGAAACTGTTTTAAACATTTTGTTTGTTTTACAAAATTGTATTTTAGCAATTTCTATAAAATAAATTCACCTTAAGCGTTTTTCAATTTAGATTCAAAAACATTTTATTTATTCAAAAGGAAATTAAATGTTGTCTCATTTAAGTCAAATATCTTATATAATATCTTCTATAATATCTGTGGCGGTGATGCTGTTGGCAGGACGGATCTCTGGTAGCAGTCAGTCTTACAGCGACTCTGAAGAGGCCTCTGACTGAAGCTGCTGTTGCAGGATTCCTGATGCTAACGGCTCATTTCTCACCAACTAGACGACACTCTGCGTTTACGCTACAGATTTGGGCAAAATTTTATGATATTCCACTAATGTTAAAAAAACAATTTTGTAGTTACAGAGTTTATGCAAGTTATAAAATTACATGCGAATAAGATTATTAACACAATAAGTCATTAAAAAACAGCAGCCCCATCCTCCTCCTCCCACTTCCTGTCGTTTTCTTCTTCGTAGTTTCCACCAGTAGTAACGTCCAGTTGCTGGTCATGTGACTCGTGATGCGAACAAACTGTTTCCATTGCAGTTTAGCAAAATACGCCAATTCTGATCACAGCCGGAAAATAAAATAAAACATCTTGTCCTAGTGCAAAACTTTGATCTTTGTTACGCGTGAGCGCGGTGTCGTCACGGTTACGTGTGATCACTGTCTGACAGTTTGGAGTTAAATCCCTCCAGCATCTAAACCAGATGGGATTTTTATCCAAATGTGCAGAAGAATTTTTATTTAACAATTCCTTGACATAGTCCACACTTATGTATTTTTACATTGCGAAATAATTACAGATACAACTTTCAAATATGCGTAGTCCAGATCCCTCCTCCCCCTACAGAGAATCAGGGCCGATTTTCCAGGTATAGATTTACGGAGGACCATCTTTTATTCTAAATGTCTTTCTGTAGTCTCAGAGTTGCTGTTAGTTCTTCCATCAAGTTGCCAGTCCTCAGTCTCTGGACCCATTGCTCTAGGGTCGGTGGATGTGGTTTCAGCCAGTTTGCAGTGAGCAACCAACACCAGGACTCGCAGCATATATTTTGTATTGGTATCTTCTGCCAGAAGTTTAGCATCGTCTAGGACCAATCTGTGGATTTTAAAAGGTTGTATTCAAGTTTAATATTTTTCCTATTTCCCTTTTTATCGTTTCCCAGTATCATTTCACCTTAGGACATTCCCAAAATATGTGGGAAAAATTTCCTATCTGTCTGCACTTCCGCCAGCAGAGGTCGCTGGCCTTACTATCATTATCGGGGTTCTAAAAAATCTCATTCTTATTTACTCAGACATTTATGCCATTTACCCTATGCAGAAGAATTTTGACCAAAATAATTAACAGAAATTTGCTTTGATGGCAGCAGGAGTAAAATCAGTTTATGCCTTTTTACAGTGAATAGTTTCATGTAACTTCTTTTAACAAACAAAAACTTTAACTTACTGCAGCATGTTTAGCTGGACATTATGAGGCAAAGTTAATCTTGACAAAGTTTTTGCATTAATAATCTTTATTTCACCGAAACGAAAATGTTTTGACCATTTGTGAAATATTAAACTAATACTTTCATGTTAACCGTCCTGGAAATTTCGTTGAATTCTGTTCAATGACAATAAATGCTATCTAATCTAATCTCTAACCTAATCTTTTAAAGAAAAGTCATTTAGTTCTTACTTCTAAACACATTTTCATTTTAACATTTCAATTAAACGGTTTCTGTTACAGTTAGTGACATAAATTTTAAGCTTATTGCCCCACTAAACATATTTAACACTTAAGTCACAAATGCAGAAATTATGTTTTTATTTTTAGAAATTTCTAAAACAATTCACAATAATTCAACAGGAAATCTGCTCTATTGTCAGCTTTGGGTTTTAATACATTTATTTTATTTGCTTCCAAAGAAAAGGTTATGTGGCACACAAATTAAAAATAACGAAATGGGAAACTCATTTGCAAATTCTCAAATTTCTCATCAAACAAAAGTAAAAATCAGTTAAAATCCCTCTATTCACAAGCTAAAAACAAAAATGTACCATAAATAAAAGTGAATGTTTTAAAGGTGTTTTTATGTTCAGTTTGAAATAAAACAAAAATCAGAATCATTTTATTAAGACAAAGTGATTCTGAAATGAATCAAAACAGATTCAGTCACATAGATTTAAACTGAATGTATATTAATGCAGAAATATTTGAACTAATCAAATATTCACAGATTCACTTTATTGGACTTTAACAAAGTGCTAAATGTTTACCCCGGATCAGTGATGTCATCTGGGCGCGATGACATCACTGATCTACAGAAGGAGATCATCGGCAAAAGAAAAACAGATTTCCCCAAAATTAAATCTTTTAAAACCCCAAATTTGATTAATCAATCAAATGGATTGATTGCCAGCTGTGTGACGATCTGCTGATAAATCAATGAAACTGAATCAGTTTTCAGGTGTTGCTTCCAGATGCAGGTCCGCCTCCTCGGCGCCGAGGTCAGATCTAAAGTTTTCAAGTTTCCTCTCTAGCCGACGAACATGCGGGGCTTGATGGGCGCCGGCAGGTTCTCGCCGTCCACGTTGTTGGCGTCGATGGCGGAAGCCTTGGAGGCCTTGGTGTCCAGAGGATACCTGTCCAGGATGTGGCGGACATCCCGCCGGACGCCGTCGGTCCAGGTCAGGAGGTCGGCCCGCAGGCCGAGCGCTGCCGCCGTCACGGCCTCCTGCCGGGCGCTCAGACCCGACAGCATCTGCAGGTTGTGGCTGAGCCGGGCCAGGACCGGGCCGGCGGCACCGCTGACTCCGGGACCGCCGTCCGGCCGTCCGTCCTCCGAGCCGCTGCGTCGGGGCGAGGCGTGACCCAACATGTGGCGCTCAAACTCATCTTGGGAGAGGTTGAGAGACTGAGCGTCCAGCTTCTCGATGAAGGCCACGGCGCAGCACTGCAACACAGACACAACCGTTAGCGCTGAGCCGTCCGCCCGCAGCTAGCTTCAGCCGCTAACTAGCTGCAGAGGCGCTAACTAACTACTGTGCTAACTAGCTGCAATTGCTAACCAGCCTTCTGATGCAGAGTTTTCCCTGGTCTGAACAGGAAGTGATGGGCGCCATCTTGGTAGGTAAAGCATGGCTTCCTGACCGACTGGTAGAAAATCTGCTGACACGTTTAAATCTGTCTAAACAGCAAACTTGAATTTAATTTGACATTTACAGTTTCACTGGATCCTGTTCTGTTCTGGGTGAATCTGAACTGTAACTTATGAACTCAGTTCCAGTTCACTGAACCGAACAGATTCAGTTTCTCTCTTGATAAACGAGTGAGGAGTGAAGCGGACCAGGTTGGTGAAGTAGTATCCGTCCTCTCCGGTCATCAGCCGGCTTGGGTTGCAGAAGCGGGTGATGTACTGGATGTTGGACTGCAGCCGCGGCGGGTTGGCCTTCAGCACGATGTAGATGAGCGCCGGCAGGAAGTCGTCGGCGGACGCCGGCTCATTCTTGGTGATCCTGATGGCGCTGAAGATGTGTTTGCTGCAGCGAGTGATGCAGGCCAGCTTGTCCCGCGGAACGCGCTTCGAGTCCATCTCGATGATGTCTGCAACCAGACCACAGGTTTGCCTGCCTTCAGTAGCAACGCTGTCGCCATGGTTACCGCTTATTAAAACTGATCATTATGATTTACAGCCATTTAACAAACAGCCCCATCGCATTAAACTGAAACAGGGAGGAAACGTTTACGAATGTAAATTGTAATATCTGCAAAGCGAGCCGTAAAGTTCTAGAAATAATCCTAATTATTTAACTGGCTGATGGAATCGTTGTTTCTCACCTGTTATGGCTCTGACCACGTTCTCTGACACTTCGGCCGTTTCTTCCTCCACGGACACACACAGCATCTGGACGGTGACCCAGTGCAGCGCCCTGCAGACACACGAGGCTAACCGCGTCAGGCTAACGGCTCAGTGCAGCGCCCCCTGGGGGATAACAAGGCTCAGCACGGTGCGTGAAGTGCCACCTAGGGGACGCTGACATGCAGTGTGCAGCTGTTCTCGTGTAGAAACACGGAGCTGAGCTTTAAATGCTGCTGGGTAACAAAATGCAGACAAAAACTTTCAGACGGAGTTTCCTGAGACGAACACGAGTTACACAGGAAGTGATGAAGGTGATGCTGAGAGCGATGAAGAGCTGACCTGATCCGGTCCTGGGTTGCCAGGTCCTTCTTCTCATCGTCCGTGGTTTCTGGGCAGAAGACGCTCTTGTACAGGCGGGTCATGATGTATTTCTCCACCTGGTCCATCACCTGATCCACCGACTCTGACGACCCTGATGAGAAACCCGGTGAGACGCTGCTGCCACCTGGTGGCTGGCTCAGGTCACGCTGAGTCATTCATCTAGAATAATTACCAGGTAGCGTTGCTGCGCTCACCTTTAAAATGGCTCATGAGGCGGTCGGCCAAACTCTGGTAGAAATCCTGAACGCACTCCGACAGCTCGTCTGCTCCCAGGTCCTGTCCAGAGCAAACACAACGGCTAGTGGCTAACGCAGCTAACTGCTAACACTGAACACACAGAACTACAGTCACGCTAACAGCTAGCGGCTAACGTTAAGCACACACAGTCACGCTAATAGCTAGCGGCTAACGTTAAGCACACACAGTCACGCTAGCGGCTAACGTTAAGCACACGCAGTCACGCTAATAGCTAGCGGCTAACGTTAAGCTGTCTCTTTAAAAGAACCCTAAACTTTTCATTAAACTCATTTTTATTTTTAAAGTTTTTTATTGATCTGATCAGATTTGAACGTATTAATGGATTAGTAGTAATAATCACAATTATTCGTGGTTAATAATTATTCAAAGAATCGTGAACTAACTTGGTAATCATAGCTGGTTAGTAAAATAATTTGTAGCCATTACAATAATTGGGTTAGATGTAATATTGTTTTAACTGTCAGTGAAATAATAACCAGAAATAACGACTTTCAAACAACCATTTGTGTGAAATTTCCTGAAATAAATGTCCAATACTATTCTGACTAACTGGTTGATGGGTTGGTTGGGTGGTTGGTTGACTGGTTGATGGGTTGGTTGGGTGGTTGGCAGCTCAACGATCCGTCCTCACCTTCTTGCTGGACATGCTGACCAGGAAGGCCCGGCACTGCTTGTGGATCTCTCTGCCGGGTTTGTGAAGGTTCTTCAAGAACTCCACGAAGTCTTTGGACACCTGGTCGGAGTCGAAGCTGGCGCGGCGGCTGATGGACGGAGACGCCGACTTTCCCTCCGGAGGCTCTGATCAGAAAAAGGGATTATCATTCGGACTTTCTCTCCTTCAGAGTTTCCTGTAAATGGCTGAAACAATTAATAGCATTAGTCGCGATTAATCTTAATAAATCAATTATTAAAATCAACTAATTTAGTCATAGATTAATTAACTGTAGAATAAAAGAGAAATAAAAACAAACACAACTGAACCAGAAATGAAAAGAATTATGAAAAATATTCACCATCAAATGGAAATTATTCTGCTAATTTTAATTTATCATTGATTAATTGCTTATTGCAGCAGGTTTAGCTGTAAAACACAGTTATCAAACAAGATGGCCGCCTCGGGTGATGACATCACCCTGAACTACAGAAACCCAAAGAGTTCATGGTGGAAAATAAATCCAGATTTTCCAGGAATTAAATCTTTCTAAACCAATTTACTACCTAAACTGTGATCAATTGACAAAATTGATTTATTGCCCTGTTTGTATCACGCTGTGAAAATAAAAAGTTTAAAAATGGAGCCGATCCAATCAGCAGCTGAGTTCAGACGCAGACAGGCGAAGCGGGACGAAGCGAGCAGCACCTTTCTTAGTGGCAGTTCGAGACGAAGGGCTGAAGAACTTCTTCACCGTTGTCACTTTGCGAGTTTTCTCGTTGGTTTTCTTCTCCTCAAACTTTGAGAACGGGGTGAGAGCGGCGTGACCCGGTGCGGCGTGACCCGGTGCGGCCGCGCCGTGCGCCACGTGGCTGCTGGCGTACGCCTCCTCCTCCTCTCTCTGTAACCTGCGGCGGGGAAACGTTGAGCCGGGCGCACTGAGCTGAAACGGCGGCCATGTTCGGCGGCTGCTCTTACTTTTCCGCCAAGGCCCAGTCGTCCTGGATCTGCTTCTGCCGGACCCGCTGGTACTCTTCCCGCCAGCACTTGGAGCACAGGCCCTGCCATGCAGCGTTGCCATAGTAACCGCATCCTTTTTTGCACAGCAGGTCCGACTGGTCGACGTGGATGCCCCGCCGCTCCGTCCGCTGACTCATGGTGGCCTGGAGAGGAAAATGCTCCGCTTGTTTGGTTGGTTTGTGTCTCAGTTTGAACTAAAATGTTCTTTAATAACTTCCTCTGCTGGAAATAAACACAAACACTGAAACTCATCAATAAATGACTGAACTTCCCTTCACAGAGCTTCAGTCTGAACTTTAGGCAGTAGACTCTGGTGTTGAACGTCTGTCTATTCTACTCATTCAGGTTATCTTAGACATTTTGAAGAAAAATAACAATACTATGATAATAGTATAGGGTAATACTATCTATTATTTCTATGATAATAGTATCTAAATGGTATTTCATTTGAAACACTTGCTCCTTTTATTTGCATTTAGTGTTTCTGTGGTTTTCTTTCACCTTGATGCTCTGGTTTTATTCCACTACATGATACTGAATGTTCATTAATTTATCAAATGAATGAAAAGAGGAGAGTGTTGCTTTACTGCCATCTAGCGGTGAACGTGTAGATTGCGGCTTGTTCCAACCATCTTTAGGACAAAATCTAGTTTTTATTCTCTTCCTTCCTCTTTTGCCAAGTTGGCATTGGAAAACGTTGACGGAAATGAATAAATGAAAAAGTAAGTTCCTCAAGTTGTGAACAGTTTTAGTCTAAAATGCCTGTTTTGTTTTAGGAAGTGACGAACCCAGGAGGAAATGGAAATGCCTCCGAATCTACTAAGGTCACCGAAATGATCAACTATTTCTTTAAATTTCTACTTAATCGGCTGTTTATCGTCCCGGTTCCACTGAGTTCAGAAGATTTAGTTTAATTTGATTAACTATGTAGCTGAATCGGCTTCTCAGATTTATTTGCTTTTATTGAAATTATGTCTCTAAATTACTTTATTTGTTTTAAATAAATACTTTGTAGTTAATTTCCTCTGTTATGTTATAGACATAGTACACAGTATGAATGAAATGATTCTTAACATTTATCTAAAATAACTGTTATTGATCAAGTCCAGCACCACTGATTTTGTACTAATTTAGTAATTTTACGCTCCTGCAACATAAAAGGTTTATTTTAAAGCTGAAAATGAATAAAGTTCACATAAATAACATCACTTTGTCAAAAACGGTCCAGATGATTGAGACTTTGTTATTCTCCTATCAGAGACTTTCAAAAGTGACATAAAATGATGTTTATTCTTCTGTTCTCTATAATAAGAGTTAGGATGGAAAACATGTAACATCAACTAAAGCAATGCTAGTCAGAAGAAATAAAATAAGGTTAAACCCTCCAAAAATCCGCCTGTTTGCTCCCAGAAGGGTAATTAATGAAAATGTTAACTTAACGTCTTTATAATCGCATGATTTAGTCAATAAATGATCCATTTAAATCATTTAGAGATCTGCATTTGCAGCTTTTCAGCATTAGCTGCGATCTGCTGGACTTTAAGGACTTCTGTTGTAATTGAGTTAACTTATTACACTTTATAGATAACCTATGATTTGTCGCTCGGTGAATAAACGTATATCCTTCATATATCTGTCTTCATTAATTTGCTCATGTCTGGGACATATTTCCTACAAACTGCGGGTGTTTAGGCGGCTAACAGATTTAGCTCTGATTTAGCAGCTAGTAAAGAGTCCTAACGGCCTCCCCTTTAAGACCGAATACTTACATTTTGTCGGATTAAAATGTTATAAACCCGTTGATCCGCTTGACTACTCACCTGTAATGTTTTCACCGACAGAAACTGAACGAACCAACTCCCCCTCTGCGTCCCCGACCGATGACGGGGCACGCTTCGAAGAGGCGCGCAATGACGTAATCGCGTTGAGCGAAGCGCGTCCGATGGGTTGTGGCCCAGAAACGTCTGTTTATCGGTCAGAGCAGCTTCACCAATACGAGTTTTAAAACTAATCAGTGTTTCGTGGCTGCGATTGTTGGTGATTTCCTTGTGTTTGCTGATTCAAGGTCCAATTTTTAAACGTTTGGTCAGTGACGTCACGAAACCCAAGCAAATGATTCCGTGACGTATAGACCGAGAAACGAAACATCAGGATATTCTGCCGGAAGTATGGCAGAATAACAACAAATGTTTCTTTTGTTTTTACTTGCAAGTAAAATATTAACAGAATTCTTTGAAATTAATTAAAATTGGGTATTAGTATTTAAAGTAACCTTGTCATAATGCAGTAAGTTTCATGCTAGAGTCACAGGAGAACCGTTACGCCTTTTTAAAGGAAACCTCAGGGCCGGCCCAAGGCATAAGCAAACTAAGCAGCCGCTTAGGGCCACCAAGGGGCCCCCTCAGTGGAGCTGATTTTTTTTTTTTTTAGTATTAATTTCTATGTCATTATAATATCAAAAACACACAATTTCACTATGAAGGATTTGTTTTTACAATAATATATATTTGATAATGAATGTAGAAATCTTTATTTTATGGATAAAAAGAAAAAATAAATAAATTGCTCTTGGGGCCCCCTGGTGGCCGCGGTAGGTACCGCACGCTTCGCCGGTAACGAGCTGCCGAGCAGAACATCCAAAGGTCCAAAGCTCCGGTCAGAAGTTAAGTTAGTAAAACTATGTCTCAGAAAAGGACTGATCCTTCAGGGAGGGAGAAAAGAAAGAGGAAGAATAGAAAAAGCCAAGATAAAGGTTTGTTTTAATGAGTCTTGCTAATGTAATGTAAAGATTAGTAAAGCTGCTAACAGAACATTAGCTTGATAGCGACCTGGACCGGTCCAGTTCAGCAGCCAAACATTTATGCTAGGGTCTCTATGCTAGAGTTTAAACTTTAAATGAGTTGATTCTCATGGTGGCTCTGGATATTTCTGAGCTATTTTGGCTTCAAACCGTGTTTAATAAGGCTCAGAATCAGTCCAGTATCGGTACCGGTCCACTTTCTCAGGGGAGAAAGTCTCACCTGGTATAAATTGCATTTTAGCTATTGGAGTAACGCTTAAGAGAAATTAATTTAATCAAAGAATGTCATGAATGTGTGTAGAGCTGCACCGATTGCAGTTTTCTGGCCGATCCCTGGTTACCGATCTTTAAAAGCCTGACCTGCTGATTTTGATTTTGGCTGATGTGATTTTTTTTTGTCTGAAATGTTGCTAAATGTAGCAAGAAAGTCACTGAGTTGGTAACAGTGAGGTGAATATTGTTAGCTGTAAACGTTCAGACCTGGTGGGTCGGTCTGTCAGTCAAACATCTCACTGCAGAGCAGAAGAGGACAGAGATGATTTTTAAACCTTTGCTGATGAAGATAAGATCAGCTTCACATGTAAGAATCAGCCGATCACGATGCCCCAAAATGAAGGAAATCGGCTCCCAGAAATCAACTGGTCGATAAACCAGTTGGCCAATAAATGTATCTTATATTATACATCTATATAATGTAAACAGCACTGTTAGAGATGCAATAAGTTTATAGCAGGTGTGTGAATGATCAGACTGCTGATTGCACCTGGTCCACACTGTTAGCAGAACTAGAGGGCCCCAAAACCACATGTGGCTTAGGGCCCCATGGAGGCTAGGGCCGGCCCTGGGAGACCTATTAGGTAAAATTTATATTTTGCACGTTTTTGTTCTTCCATTTGGGACTCCGCTGCTTCTAAAAACAACCCAAGTGTTTAAAAAATGGTTTTGTGGCAATAACTTAATGTGTTGGTGTCTGGAAAGTGAGCCATTTCAAAAACCTGAAATCTCATTATCTAAGATTGAAATAAAAAAATGTGATAAACATGTTTTGCATGGGCCATAGAAATGTCCTAACCTGTTCAACCTTTAATCAATCCTCGGTTCTAGGTTCAGGCTGTCTAATAAACGAATTGCTCTTCAGCAGACTGGGCTATCTGTGACAGATCTCTGGACTGGAGCCGATAAACTCGCCTGCCTGGGTCAAATAAACACAGCTAAGCCTCATATCTCTGAGCTGGAGCTCAGTGTCTGCCATGATCCTGACGGCTCCGTCTCCGTGCCTTCCTTCTGCCGCCACCGTCCAGCAGCTGTTCTCTGTGGCCCGAGACGCCGACATCGTCCCGGATATCTCCCTGGATCCGGTGCTCACCACCTTCCTGTCCCTGGACTCTGCCGCCGCCCTGCAGCATCGGTACGGCTTCCTGCAGCGCGGCATGAGCGGCGAGCAGCAGGCGGCCTTCCACCTGAATCTCACCGCACAGCTGAGCGGCTGCAGGGTGGCGAACGGAGGCGTAGGGGTCGTCGCCTTGGCCCTGTCCCTGCTGTTTGACCAGGTGGCCCAACATGTACGTCAAATACACGTACGTTTAAATTCTTTGTTTTAGCAACAGAGTATTAAGGACAAAACAATAACACATAAATATCAGAAATAAAGTTAGTAATATTATGAGAATAAAGTCATAAGTCATTGTATTATGATGTTATTCTTCTGTGACTTTATTCTCATAATTTTCTGTAATTTTCTGTAATTCTTCTTAGTGTGGCCTGGGACAGATTTTAGTTTACAGTTTCGGTAGCCCAGGGCTCCAAAGATTACTTTTATTCAATTTTTTTAATGAATTTATGCTTTACATTGTGTCTTATATAAAACTGATTGATCAGATGAACTCCATGAATCTTTGGAGCTTTACAGCTGCAGGATCACCTACAGTAATCAGTAGGAGAGATTTTGTGCAGCGGACTGGGCACCAAACCGGCTCCAGCCCAGGGCCACGACCGGGTGAGTCCGGCCCTGCTGCTCTGCTGTAATGTCCATGAAGCTAAACTTTTAAAGCTGCCATCAGGTCCACGCTGCAGCTTCGCCGCAGGGATCCGAAGTTCCGAGGGTGTTCGGCGTCAGCGCCTCGTCCAGAATCGGATCGATGATCCACGGCTACCTGCACCTCGTCCCCGCCGTCGCCAACGACGAGGAGAAGATGGCGGAGGCCGCCGAGCTGTACGACTCCTGGCTCAACCTGGAGCTGATCGACCATTATGAGAGGATGACCACCAAGAAGAGGATGAGCACAGAGGCCATGCGGCAGTGGCTGGCTGGCGCCGCGTTTCACCTGCACCTGAGGATCCACCAGGTGAGCCGAACCAGGAAACCGTGGAGGATCAAACTTCTACAAAACTCTGCATTCAAACTGACACCATGTTTGTTATGAGATAAATAATCTGAACAAAGATCAACCTGCTGCTGCTGTCTGGAGGTGGGGCATAGCGCAACCTCATGTACTCGCTTGGCGTTGAGCATGATTGACAGTGCTAAGCCCCGCCTCCTGACTCTGATTGGTTGTTTCTGACTGACTGGTGTATTTCTGCAGTTTGTACTGGGAGCAGTGGGAGGAGGCAGACGAGCTCGATCTGTTTTGTCCCAGATTATCTGTGTCATAGAGTCAGTGCATAATAATTTTAACAAATTTGTAAAAACTGTTTTTCTAAAAGCTTCAGGTGAAAGAAGAAATAAACAGACAAATGTACTCTAAAAGCAAAACCACCTGAGGAAAAGGAAGTACCTCGCTTTTAAAAGTACTTAAAGTATTTAAGTAAAAGTACTTTCTCAATGTATTTCTTTATGCAGGAGTGTCCAAACTGCGGTCCAGGGGCCTCTAGTGGCCCTATGCTGATTGCGTGTGGCCCCTGACATCAGTTCAAGATTAAAACAGTACAGACGTCTGATGTAGACAAGGACTTTCTATATTTAGTTAGGAAGAAATTATCACAAAGTAATATCTCACAGCAGAAAATGTTGGCAAAAACACAAGTGATTTGTCTTTAAATAATGATGTGATGTATATGCAAATGCTAATTTTGCTGCACACAAATCTGCTTTTAATTAATTCATAAAACTTGGCTAAATTCGGCAAGCATTCTATAGAAACAGTGACCTGAATCTGGATTTTATTGCTCAGAAATTACATTTTCTTCCAATTTCCTAGAAAATTTAGAAAATTTCTTTTAACAAGAAAAACTCACCAAACTTTTTAAGGTTTGTTTCTATAGTCATGTACACATCCCTTTCCAACGACAGATCTATTTGTTTGGTTGAAGTGGATAATCATGCCGTATTATTTTGTATTTTCCTGTATTTTGCCATATATTGCATGTTATGAGTTTTAGGAGACTTCAGGCCTGGCAGACATTGAACCAGAACTTTGATGTTTATCCCAGTTAATTAATAATAAACAAGGAATGGTAATAGGAAGCTGCTTTTTCCTCCAGTTCTGCTTGTTTTTGGATTCAAACCTGTTGGAGATGAAAGCAGGAACAGAGTAAATCTGAATTTATTCTCCAACAGGTCCGCCTTCACTCTGTGCCGTCTGGGTCCATCGAGTCTCTGCGTCTGTCCTATAAGACGGGGTTAGATCACCTCATTAGAGGCTACTTCGCCTATTTACGTAAAAACATTTTGGAGACTGAAGCTGGAGGAACATTGGAGCCAAAACGCAGCAGCGTGGAAAACAGCAACGCCTCCAGCATGGGGAATGTGACGGCTCACCCAGCTGATGCCAAAGCCAACTCGACGGCAGGCGACCAGAGGAGCTGCGGGCAGCTTGTGGGAAGAAATGCTTCAGCAGCGCCGTGTTTCAGCCAACCGGGTCTGCTGGTCATCGAGCCGCAGAAGGAAGTCAGTCACAGCGTCCGGCATCGGCCCTGTGAGTCCGCGGCCATCCAGGAGGCCCTGGTGACGCGCATCATGAAGGCGCAGGACCTGGAGCGCAACAGGAACTTCTTCCTGTATCCGGAGAAAGTTCTGCGAGGCCTGCTGAGGCAGAGGCAGCACTTTGAGCTGCGAGCGAACCGGACCGAGAGAAACGGCCCGTCCGGGTCGCAGCCGCAGAGCGAAAACAACAAACTGCAAATTATGGAAGCTTAAGACGACCGAGGAACATAAAACAATACAATCAAGAGAATAAAGTCATAAAATTACAACTTTACTCTTGTAAGATTATGATTTTATCATCACACTATTACAACACTTTATTCTTGTAATTACATTTTTTAATTCTTAATTTTTCTTAGTGTGGCCCTAACACTCCGCCATATTTTAAAGACTAAAATTACAAAAACCTTTTAAATAACATGATAACAAAATAGAAAATTAAGGCAGAAGAAATTCCTTTCAAATGATTATTTTTTGCTGCAAACTCATGAAACAAATGCTTACATTCAATCAATCAATGAATAAAGTTTATTAGTATTGTACATTCCAGCAACAAGGCTTTAAATCATAAAAACACAAACATACAAAGTCATAGAAGACGCGTCATAAATAGTGACATATTTAGTGTTTCTTTTTGATCTATAAATGACTCACCAGGCTCAGCAGATGGAAAATAACACGAAAACAGAAAACATTGTGCACAAACAAGAGCTCTCACTTAAACATAAACTCTAAGTTTGTCTCTGTGTCTCAAGTACTTTGGTTAAAATATTTCATTTTTTTACTCAGTGAAGTTATTTGCACTGGATTGAGAATCCAAAAGACTTTCTCAAATAGAACTAGCGATACTTTCATAATAATTTTACTCAAACAAAAGAAAATGTATTCTGCAGTAAAACTACTCCTGAAATGATTTTTCCCCAAAAGGTCAGTGAGAAAATGTAATGTAATGGATGCTCTTTGCGACTTATTAAAATTCCTTTAAGATCAAGAAAGTATTTTTGAAAACTTACAGTTGGGGGTTTGTTTTTAATATATTCATCCTGTATTGATTAGTAAGATCAATCTTGCGTCACAGTTTGAAGGACACAGCTCTTATTTTGTTGTTTATCCAACATTTGTGATGAAATGTCCACACCTTCTCTCCGGTGACTCGGGAACAAAGTGTAAAGGTTACAGACTTCCGATTTAAATAAAGCCAGCTGGGGGCGCTGTTCGCTTAGGCTGCAAAACGGCGCCGGAGAAGAAGAAAACCCTTTTCATGCGTGTAGCTACTTGTTTTTACGAAGCGCCTGAAAACAATTCAACACATTATGATCTGAGGAGGGCAGAATATCACCGTGAAACCTTCTATCAGCAGTTTTCATAAGGTAGGTTGTGTCTGACTCTGTTTTCAATCGCTTTAAAACATTTCGATTACATTTTGAATCGCTAGTTTTAGCTAACGGTCTAAGGCGCTAAAACAAAAGGCTGATAATGGATTGAAACGTGACGAACATCTGAGAAAATCTAGAACAGTGTTGGAATAGCTTGAACTCTGAAAGGAAATGCACTTAATAACTTTGAAAGGCTTTAGTTTATGTCCTTGTTAGGATGTTGGCCCTGTAAGGAAGTCAGTAAGTGAGCTAAAATGCTAATGTTGCATCAATGGGGTGGTGAGTTGTTTCAGGCATTAGGTTACTCTGACTATTGGTTGTTGTTTCCTTGTTGCTTTTTAATGTCAGTCTTCCCTGGTTATTGCTCAGCTTTTCTGTAAGTAGTGGACATATTGAGCAGTTTTGGCTGTTTGGGAACCGAAGCCAGACAGGTTTGGTCCCCGCCACACCCACACGTGGTTCCTTAAAAGTGGCGGAGCCGCATTTTATTGGGAAAAGAAACTGGCGCAGAAAACACACCGACTCCATGCCACGTGTTTCAGGTCTGTTTCTGTGTGTGTTCTAGTTTACAACAGGAGGACGTGCAGTCCGGTGCTTTGCTTTCCAAGGGAGGGGCAGATATTGGTTTACGATCTTATAACCCCGGGGCAAAATAGTGCGGAAGCATAAAGGGTATTTACTCAGTTCGTTTCTCTTGTAATGAGTGATTGTCCAATATGAACATTTGTAAATATCCACTATTAATATGCTGCAGTCCTAATATGGCCGATATCATCTCTACCTTCATAATACAGTGGAGAAATGACCGCAGCGCTGCTTTAAACATCCGCGATGCTGCGCAGAAACGCCGATAAAGGGCAATACGATGGGAATAAATGATGAATATCGACCGGTATTCCTTATGGGTACCGGCGGCAAAACCGCTGAATTGTGCATCGTTGATGGAAATGAGTCAAGATTTCAGCTGAACAGTCAAATATCCCTGGCATAAGTCAAAGTAATAATAATGAACAGATCAGCAGAAAAGTCTGAGCTTTCCACATGTTGATGTTAGAAATCTATATTTTTGCTACAAATGATCAAGTTATGCTGCATTGTAGGCAATAAAATGTTTTATTTGAAATAAATTACTTGCATCTTGTCGGATTTTTAATATTGTATAAAAGGCTTAAATTCAGCACAATGGCCTCTTTTATTCGATTAATTAGAATAATTGATGACTAATATAATCATTTGTTGCAGTTCTGATGTTTGATACTGATAAATATCGCTTATCTTTAATATGGACAATATTTATATCAACTATCAACATCGGCCCAAATATTCATGTTGGTGTCTTCCTAATGTTCTATCATAAAGTTATAAAACTGGATAAAATGACAATATTCCATGATTAAAGACGTAAAGTTTATATTATGTTTCCAACATAAACATAAAGCTTATGTTATGTTGGAAACATAAACAGACAAACTTTAAAATTCTTTGACATTTTAAAGTAAGATTTTAATGAAAAACTTCCAGTGTTATAAAATGAGACATTTGAGCGGCGGCAGAGTCGTCGGTCCTGCGGAGCGTTTTTACTTTTATCGGAGGATTTATTTAAACCAGAAGAGGAAATGTTTTCCTGGCAGCAGCCCGTCTCTGATTTCAGGCCGACTCCACTTCCAGTTTCTGTTTCATTAAATGTTTTACCTAATGTTGGTGTGCACATCTGTCTGTCATTTTCTATGTTTTGTTCCGCCATCACAGGACAGGAAAACGTCCAGCTCACATAAATACAGTGAATGTTAGGAAATCTGCACCACCGTCAAAATGCCAGGTTATTATTTAGAAAAAGAAAACTGCGTTCAGAAATGTTCCCGCCTCATTATACGGTATATTAGGTCCAATATAATGATTGGAAACATTAAATAATAATGTGAATTTGCTGTTATTTTTCCCCTTATTGATGATTTATATTTATTTGCTTTCTTCATGACTTTAAATTTTCCTGCCAAGATTTAATGTTAATGAGCAACTTGTTGCAACAAATGACGGTCTGAAACGAGAATTAGTCAAAATGCCAGTCAAAGGAGTTTGAATATTATTGTAAAATAACATTTATTTAGAGTAGAAGGTAAAACCTGTAATGCTGTAAACTTTGTTTGGACAGACTTGAGCAAAATGTCGGATTCAGACTCGGACAGCGATTGGGGTTTCCACCGCAACAGGAAGTTTCTGGTAAAAATCCAACAAACATTTTCCATGTTTGTTTTGTTCTTCATCTAAACCAGTTTTTCTTTTGGCGTCGTAGAAATCTCACGGGGACATCAAAATAAACCTTTCAGGTAAGAAAGATTTAAAACTTTGATAGGAAATGTGTTTCTTAGGATTGACTTAAAATGAAATATTATGAAAGTTTTCCACCATTTTTTCTTTTTCTTTTAAATTGTGACTCGTGAGGAATGTTTTCATTTTTGAAGCTTCTCAAGTTTAATTTATGTTTAATCAACAGGAAAGTTCAAAAAGCCTTAAATGATAAAAACATGAACAGAAAATGAGATGGAACAGAGTTGGGCATTTACTGTATTGTGAAAAATTATCACCATAAGTTTTGATAAATTATTTTAGAAAAATGGCAGTTTGATTGGAAATGTTATTTTCTCCACTTTTTGTTCCACGAGGCTACGAGTAAATGTAACTTATTGCCAAGAATGTGATCAGTTTTAGTAGTTAAGTTTTTCCTGTAGAAATCAATTTCAGATGAGAATATTCTTGAAGAATAAACTTTGTGTTTGTGTGAATTAGAGCTGCACCGTTTGCAGTTTTCTGGTCGATTGTCGACTACCGATCTTTATAAAAAACCTAACTTACCGATTCCGATTTTGGCCGAAACCAGTGTTTTGTCTGAAATGTTGCTCAATATATCAAGAAAGTTGCTGGATTGGCTGAAGGGGCAACTGATGGAAGAACTGGCGATGTGATAACTCTAGATCTATAATTCTAGGTATATAGCTCTAGATTTATAACTCTAGATTGTTCCTCTTCAAGAACTTCAGTTTCTGTTCAGAAAGTTTTGGCACATCCACGCATTGATCTGTTCTCAGCATCTGTTCAGTGGCGGGATGGGGTCAAAGGTCACCTGGTGGCACAGTGACGTGGAACTGCGTCTCCTCGGCAAAACTATGGTAGCTAATCTCATATGAATATGTCCAGTTAAAAGCGACATTTTGCCTCCTGCTCCTCCAGAGAGAGTGTTCAGCCAGTGGGGCTCCATCCCCCTACAGACCAAGAAGGAAGGCACTCAGCGGATGAGAGTTTGCGTCTTCTGGTTTCCCACGCTGCTGCAGCCAGACATCTCCAAGACCTTCACTTGGGCCGCAGAAGTTGGCTTAATCAACGAAGAGTGAGCGCAGCTCGGCCCGCCGCTACAGATCAGATGGGAATCGTCGCAAAGCGCTGAGATTTTATTCTGTCTGCAGGACAAGTGAAATGCTGGATGTGGAGAACCTCCGCAGGATTCAGGTGGTTGAAATGATTCTGCTGCACCTGGAAGTGGCAAGTGTAAGTCCCACCTCCAGCTAGCTGGGTTAGCCTCTGTCGGCTAGCTGGGTTAGCCTCCATCGGCCAGCTGGGTTAGCCTCTGTCGGCCAGCTGGGTTAGCCTCTATCAGCTAGCTGGGTTAGCCTCTATCAGCTAGCTGGGTTAGCCTCTGTCAGCTAGCTGGGTTAGCCTCTATCAGCTAGCTGGGTTAGCCTCTATCAGCTAGCTGGGTTAGCCTCTATCAGCTAGCTGCTCATAGTCATTGATTTGATGACATATCAGATGTTCAGATATTTTTGCTAAATTTTCCGGGTTGATTCGTTCTGTAGCTGTTTTGTTCCAAACATGATGCGTTTCTCTTCCTGATGTTTAGTTGTTCTGAATGTTTTCTGTTTCTCCTGCAGTTGGACAGGGATTCCTCCAGACACGTTTTCATTTTTTGCAACATGTTGCATCAGGTAAGCTGCACCTGATTGGCTCACAGATTCCCATCTTATTGTCGACATTTTTTCATTCATAAAACAACTTGATTTAAGTCGGGCTGTGAGGAAATAAAAATCTTCTGCTGATTATGTATATGTTAGTTAGCCAGTACTGGTGCGTTCAGTAACATGGAGACTTTCCGCTGCAGCACTGCTCTCCAGAGATCCTGGAGGAAGCGGTGCGCTGGCTGGAGACGCTGGGCGATGGGTTCAGACGGGAGCAGCTGCTCTGCCTGGGAGGATTCCCCAACTGCTACACAACATTCGGCTTCATCTTCTCAGAGTGTGAGGCGCCAAGTTAAATTGAAAAATCTCAAGAGTGTGAGGTTTTTAGAGTGCAAGGTTTTCCGTTTGATTAAAAACAAATAATTTCTAAAATGTGAATTATTTTTTGTTTAGATGCCAAGTTTATGCGGGAGATGAGCAACAACCTGGACGCTACGATGAGGGCCCTGAAGGCACCGCCTGATGAGTCGTCTGCAATGGTAACAATCAAATCCTCTACACTATATAAACTGTAAAAGCACTAAATCCTAACAAGTTGTTTGGTCTGATCTATGGAAAAAAAGATCTGTATAAAACAAAACTAACTAATAAGTAACTATTAAGCAAAATATTTTGTTTTAAGTCAATAAATCTAATATTCATTCAACAGATTAGTTTCCTTAACGAGACATTTTCATGTTTTAAGTGAAATTCACTCCTGCTGAAACTAGAACTTTCATCAATACTAAGGAATATCAAGCTCTTATATTAAACTGAAAAATTATTTAAAGTTTATTTCAAGTGAACTGAATCAACCTGGTAAGATTTTTTTGCAGTGTAGGACATTTTAATGCATTTTCTTGAGTTTTTTTATTTTTAATGACATAAAAACAAAACATTTATACACAGTAAAAACTTCTGGGTTAAAAAATAAACCAATTCGTAATCCAATGCTGGGTCTTATATTGACCCAACACTGGAGTGTTTTATCTCAACTGGGTTGATGGTTCGACCCAACACATTGGGTTATGGCAACTAACCAAAGGTTGGGTTAAATTGGTTAAATTGACCCAAAATTGGGTTGAAACTCATGACCCAACACAAAGGTTATTATACCACTATATTTGGGTAAAAAAAAGATTTATTTATTTAAAATTTCATCACATAAAAACAGGATTAAAAACAATCTGAATTCAAAGCTTCTTTTATTTCCATGTGATAAATACAGTATATAGTCAGCAGAATTCATTTACAAAAGTTACAAAACAGAAGTTGTTTCAACAGTATATAATTAAATCACTTCAAGTCATTATTTGACTACAACTCCAGAAGTATCTGTTACTACATTAGAAAACATTTCATGTAAAAAGTCTGTTTTAAAGCAAACTACAAGTAAAACTTGTAGAAACTGCGGCTTCTATGTTGTCACATTTTGTAGATGATCCACCAGGTTTGTCCCAACCGGATGGAGAGAGAAGACAGAAAAAACAGGCCAGTAGTGATGAACTTGTTTAAACAGCAAACAATTTGAGCATGATTCAGAGATGAAGGTGGACTTACAGCCTGGATATCAATAAAACCATCCGAACTTCCAGGTTGATGGGACTGAAAATCTTCTCCCAAATGTGTAAGGTGGAGCAGCTGCAGGGCTACATCACCTTCTCTATCGATCAGAAACTAGTGTTAAAATGTTACAGTAACTAAAAGCATGAAACCAGTTTAGAAAACATTTCTTCTTGGCTTCAATGCCTTGAGGGAGCAAACTCATGTTCTTGGCCAAACAGAAGGTCTTCGTTGAGAACAAGGAGTTCGGGTTTCGCTTAATTCTCCTGAAGATCCTGGATGTAAAATTATAAATTCTATCAGAAAAGACAAAAACACAAATCAAACTTTAAGAATGATTGAATTCAACCTTCTAGCAAATAATTTGTAATTAACCAGCAATTTCAAAAGTTTGGAGTAATTTTTATGGTCCTTGAAATAAATGTAGCACTAAGTAAAATAAAATGACACATCATTAAATTTACAAGATAAAGTTAACTTAAACACTAACTTAGTGCTGAAGTTACTTCTTTGATGGACTATTTGGTTTTTGCCACTTATAAAGAAAAGAGAATCAAGTTTGCTGGGGAGACAAGATCAGGATTCCAGATGTAAAAATAAAGAGTTCTTTCTATTTGAATTATTTTTGCTTTTAAGTCGTTTCTTAACGAGCTGCTCCACCCAGTCAACTGACAGAACTGCTGCAGTGGGAGCGGATAAAAGTCCGATCCCGTTTGTAATTAAGCACATAATTCAAGTTTACACAACTAATTTATCGCCTAATAATGTTGTGAAAGTTATTTTATTTTCCAAAAAACATAATATACCCACTTTATTAACAGCTCTGCTCGCTCTCCAACGCCTTTACTGCTGGTGTTGGAAAACGTGGCTTCAACCCGCTGAGGAAGCGCGCATATCGCCCCCTGCTGGTGAACTAAGCCCACTATCTTTTCTTTTAAAACTAAATCGATTTTTAAAAATTTGACTACGATAAGTTACGAACAAATATGGTTGAAGTTATATTAAACAATTGAATTTAATTCACTTGACAAATTGTGCCCTCTTCCTTCCCCTTCATCTTTTTATTTTTAATTTTTCAGCAGCCGTGTTGCAGCAAAACCAAAGCTCTTTGTCTGTCAGAGCAACCCACTGTAATAAACATTTTAAATAACCATAAAAATAAATATCAAACATGTTGTAAATAAATTCCATTTATTAATTCACGTTGAAACTTGATCTTCTTTTTACTTACCATGTCTTATTTCAAAGTAGAGGAGCAACGTTCACAGTCTTGTTGAACATGGCGGCTTGTGAAAAGGGGCGTGGCTTCTTCCACGTTTCGTCTGTAACCCACCGACTGGGTAAATGTACCCAACCTCTGACCCAACAGAATATTCAACCCGTAGAGTTCTGGTAAATTTCTGACCCAACTCTTGAGTTATGAATTTTGACCCAATATTTGGTCAAACTGACCCAACAGCTTCTACCCAGAAATTGGGTTATGAAAATAACCCAACATTTTTTACTGTTTTACTACCAATAATTTTAAAATGTAGTCGGTAAATGCCTGCATATGAATGAAGGAGTGAATGAATGAATGAGTGAATGAATGAGTCCAGCTCTCTAACAGATGTTTTCTGTTATTGGTGATCAATACGTTGATCAGAACGTCAGCCGATCCATTTCTGTCTTTAGACTGAAATATTGTTTGTTACAGTTTGAAAAATAAAATAAATTTGTGATAAACGTTTCCTTACGTTTGTATAGCACAAGTTTGTTTCTGTACTGTGAAAACATCCCAGATTCTTTTGTTTCAGGAAAGTGAAGCGATGAAGATCCTTGGGAACGAGAAGTTTCAGGCCCAGCAGTACGCAGAAGCTCTGAAGTTTTACACCAACGCCATCAAATGCTAGTGAGTTTCTGTCAACGATGAAACGATGTTTCTAAACCGCTAATGTCACAATGTTTTCTCTCAATACTTCCAATAAAAGTTCTTCATAAAGTAAAAGTTTCATTAGTATCCATGTTTTTTGTTTTATGAGAAGTTTTTATGTGCTGAGTCAATCTGAAGTCACTTTCAGTCATTTTGTGATTTCAGTTTTAAACCAGAAAATATAAAAATGCAGCAAACATTTCTGCTGGTGATAAAAACAGTTTGAACTGTATTTTGTGTCCTGAATGTGATAATTTTGTGCTCCTTGCTTTAGTCCTGATAATCACATCCTGTATGGGAACAGAGCGCTGTGCTACATCAAGCAGAAGGAATATCTGTGAGTAAAATCAACCATCGCTGCAAAAACTTTGGATTTATGCAAAATTATAATTTTCTTTGTTTCATCTTGTCATTATTTTACATGATCTGCATGTAATAAAAACCTTAAGTTTAAAAGTTAAACTTTGTATAAATGGACAGAAATGTGTATATTTTTGTATTTAATATTATTTTCCTGTTGCAGAAAAGCAGCAGGAGATGGAAAACGTGCCGTTCTGATCGACCCGCTCTGGGCGAAGGTACAATCCGGCTGAACTAATAACTGCTTAGGGTTTCCTAATTAATAATTCATCTTATTTAAATATGCTTTAATATGTTTTGCATGTTTTTTGGCGATGTTTTATCGGTTGGATTATTATTTTTTTCTTCAGGGTCTCTGCGCGGTAGTAAAAGGTAGTAAATTAAATGAGCTCAAATTAAGGCCAGTAAAAGGACACATTCAGTCCTCAACAGTTTCCTGTTTCCAGGCTGGATGTTTTTTAGATTGTTAGATGATCTGAACTCAGCGCTGGTTGATCAGCTCATTTAAACTGCTGCTCTAATGGTGACCATGATCTGACACTGTGTGTGTCGGTCGCCTCGCTGCACATGGACATTTGTTTATTAAACTGTTCAATGACCTGTGAAATATGACACCTTGCACCTTGTTATCGAGTTGTTCTAGTTTGACGATTAGTAGCAAACTAATATTCTGAGAATAAAACATCAGCTTGTGAAATTAGAATGTCATTGCATTTTACTGATATTCTTTAAAAGAACAAATATCCTGAGTCTTAAAGATTTAGGATAAGCACTAAAAATAGTGCTTCCTGTTTTTGACATGTGAGGTTTTGGTCTAGTTAAAGTCACAGTTAGACCTTCAAGTAAGTGAGATAAAGTTTTACATGAGCCGTCATTTTACATGGTCAGTGAACCGACTGCAGATTCTCACAGATTATCAATCTATAAAAGGTTTGACCTTAACCGATTTCAATTTAGCCAGTGAAATTTGTTTGATTGAAATGTCGTTAAATATAGGAAGAAAGTCTCTGTTGGTCACAGTGAGGTCACTACTGATGACTACAGGCTTGCAGACCTGACCTGGTGGGTCGGTCTGTCAGTCAGACCCCTCACTGCAGAGCAGAAGAGGACAGAGATGATTTTTAAACCTTTGCTGAAGTAGAAACGATCAGAGGATGAGATCGGCTTCACATAAATATCCACCGATCTCCCAAAATTGAGGAAATCATCACGATTTTGTGTTGGTAGTAAGAATATTGTAGAGGTAGAAAATTCAACTCTGAGAATCCTGTATAGAACCGTTTTTCTTATTTGTTTTGTTTTTTTAAATTCAATTTTTTTTCATTTCTTTAGCGAGGTTTTATTATCAGGTTTTTTTTGGGGGGGGGTCGGTGATCATTTATCGGTTGGATTTAGTTGTTTTTTTTCTCGGGTTTTTTAGAGATGTTTTATGGGTTGGATTTTGGGTTTTTGGCGACATTTTACTGGACTATGCTGCAGTGTTTTTTTTCTCTCCTGAGGTTTTTGCTGCTGCCCCCTACAGGGCCACTATCGGTACTGCGAGGCGCTGTTCTGTCTTGGGGCCATGGACCTGGCGTTGGAGGCCAACAGCACCGCCCGGTGGCTGTGCAGAGAAAACCCGGAGGGACTCAGAGATCTGGACCAGCAGTTCCTGAAGTTCAGGCCGGAGCCGCCGCCTGGTACCGATCCAACTCCTTTCTATCAGCTGGGAGGTTTGGGCCCAAACCAGAAGTGGCTTTCTATTCCAGTCTTTATTTGTGTTTTATTGTTTGATTGGTGAATGGCAGCAGGAAGTGAGTCAGCTCCTGCCTGCTATTGCTTCCTGTTTGTGAAAGTGAAACTCACGCTGCTCTGCTTTTCCTCCAGCTGAGCTGCCGCAGAGGCCTCACAGGTTCGTCCGTCGACCTTTTTACTGTCACAGTAACTAATAATAATCGTTGTCGGTCGTTAACTGTCTGCTTGTTTTTAACTCGCTGCAGCTTTAAGGTTGGGCTGGTGAAGAAAATCCCTCAGCCGACAAAAACAGGCGGTAAAAACAATCTGACCAGGAGTTTAGCTGCGAAGGTGAGTGAGTCACGTTTGTTTTGCTTTTACAGCCTCAGGTTTCATTTTAGGTTTTAGCTGTAAACTCATGTTTTCCTTCAGTTTTTAAATGTTTTTTTTAGCAATATTTCTCATTTTCTCAATCAATTCCTGCTTTTTTCTGTTTTTATTTTTTAATTTCTGTATTTTTATTGCCCGATAATTGAAGTAAGCAGCAGGTTTTTCTTCCAACATCTTGGAGTAAAACTGAGAAATGAGTTTAAAAAAATCGACAGAAAACAGATTTTCTGAACCTATTCAAGGTGGAAAGCTGATTATTTTAGTTATCAATTTATTGGATTAAAAATTGGTGCACCTTTATACAAAATTAGAAATACATTAAGATTCAAATAACCAAATAATTTTATTTTTTAACAAGAAAAACATTTAAAATGCAACAACAACATAGAAATATTCATTTTTCTTCCCCTTTTTTTAACTGTTTTTTTCACCATATTTTAGTCTGTAATCAATTAGTTTTATAATTAATGGATTACTAAATTAGTTGGATTATTTCAATAAAAGATTAGACCGATTAATCGTTTCGGATCTGCGCTCCGTGTTCGTCTCGATGAGTTTTGGGTTTTATTCTGAGCAGCATGAAAAAT